>NW_024537799.1:0-37456 GCF_016628075.1 Suillus paluster | reverse complement strand
TTATGAAGGACATCCTGTCTCATGTTTCGGGTCTTCCCGGTAAGCCTTTACACAATTTCCTCGCTCCAGAACAGGATTCTACTGAGCAGGAATCAGTCATGATTACTCGTATGGACCATACGACAGTGCGAAAGATGCTGTAATGCGGTTACGCTATCTAAGACCAGCTTTTGAACTGCGGGAACAGTGGTCATACAACAACCAGGTAACGTAGAATGGGCAAAACCGCGAAATCCTTCTTACAAGATACGAACAGATGTTCATGGTGGCCTCACACATCATCGAAACTTATTCCGGACAAACCTACACCTCTTTTGTGGAGGATCGGATATTCACGCCCCTAGGAATGTTCTTTTCCACCTTCTCACCAGAAAGCTGGGAAGACGGGAAAATTCACACAGGGATGGACTGGCAGTGGCAGGCTCCTGCCTGAGTGGTTCACAGAAGAGATGGCGATGCTGAAGGCCGGTCCAGGTGGTGTAATCTCGAACGCCATAGACATGGTAAGTTCTTTTCACCTTCATTATATTTCACTAACTGATAGTGTTGTCGTCGTCGTCCAGTCGAAATGCGGTGTGGCTGTTAATAAGGGTGTGCACGACAACGTTACAGTCATACCGCTGTCTGTGCATGGAAATGCATCGCAGTCGTACTCCGTATCTATCAACGCCCCAGATGATTCTGAACACTCGATTCAGGGGTATGGGATGGGATGGTTCCGAAACTCGTACCTCGGACATGATGTAACAAATGTTCATTCGTTCATTCCCACGATTACTGATGTCAGAGGATTAGGTCGTATATCACTCGGGATCAATTCCAGGTCTCTCCACGCTGGTCTCATTCCTTCCAGATGATGATGTTGGAGTTGTAGTTTTTGCCAACGGGGGCGATCGAGCAACGCCTGTGATGAATATCTCTAACCGCATAATTGATGCTGCTCTGCACCTGCGGTCGCAGCCTTCACCGTTGATGTTCGTTCTTTTCATTGTCCAATGCTACTTTTGTCTTTGCTTACATGTCATTGATTCACCCAGCATGCCTGAGAAGAAAGCAATCACGCCTCAACATGAAGGCGTCGTTGGCTTGCAGCTTGCAGTCGAAGCATTTTCGGGCACATACGCCAACCCCGGATACGGCGTCCTCTCCTTTTGCAGTCCCTCCAGCAGCTCCTCGTATTGTCGAGATGTGATCTCCGACTTCACTGCAGTGGATGCAGCACAGTCAAGTGCTCCTAATTCGCCTCAGCTGCTCGCAGCCTGGCCTCGCGTATGGGCATCTCATATTCGGGCTGTGCATCAGTCTGGAAATACGTTCTCGGTGCAGTACACCTCGTTGTTCCCTGAAGGGTATGGCGAGACAGTACGCCATTCGAGACAGCGGAAATAGGGACGTCCCAGGCTACAGCAGAGTTTGTCGTGGAAGATGGAAAGGTTGTTGGGTTTGGCTTGGTCGGGCTGGTTGGTCAACTCACGGAGAGGGAGCGAACACATACGACTGTGAAAGACCGAGCTGAAGTGTGGTTCGATAAGGTATAGTGATACAGATACTTTCAAATGTACAACAGACAGCTTTCAGCCTCTCCTACAACATATCGTGGGGGGAGCTGCGAGGCGATGACAGTTACCAGTTTCGTTGTCCAAAGTCACTTCATTGTCGATATTGAGATTTCTAGCTCCCGGACCTGGTGCGATAGCCTGAATCCTGTGTACACGTTCGGAACTTGCCTGTGATGAACGTGGGAATTGATCTCATGATTTGGAGCCCAAACCGACTACACGGACAAATTCCAGAGCATGTTGAGGAAATCATGACGGGTTTCCTCACTCGGGTTAGTAATACCCGTCCTTACTTCATAGCAGGAATATTATTGACAATCGTATAGAATCTATGCGAGGGACCGAGTGAAATATCCATCCCTTGGCGATATAATTTTCATCGCATGCTGAAAGGCATCCCAAATTTGAAAAGTCTTGACTGTGCAGAGATGGAAATATATGATAGCGAAGAAAGCCCATCTGGAATTTTCCTGGTCCTGAACGGCTAATGCAAGTGGTGGTACTGATTCCATACAAATGGTGTCTCGGCACGAATTTGCATTCCCCTGTTTGGGACACCCCCACGATGACCATCACTCCTGACGAAGTGATACACTTGGCGGCTAGCCTACAGTTCCTTGCGGTGAAGAGCATTATTGGCACCTTTTGTAGTGTCGGGGATCGCACTGCGCAACGCCTGGCCGTGTTCTATAAGATTTTCTATGACAAGATGGCCAGAGAGCGGTTCGTGAGGATACGCGCTTCTACCAACGCATCGTGTCCATGCATATCGGCCTATGATATATCATGTGCGTCCTTTTACTTGTCACGGTGAGCTGACGACACGCTCTAGGCCTGTAATCATGCTGAGGCTAACACGTTGCCTGGCTTGTTGCGAGCTGGCATTGACCTTGCTTCGCAAGGTGATATATTGTTCCAGGCCAGATTGCTGATGAACTTTGCTTCACAAGGTAGATCTTAGGTGGCAATCTGCTGTAATTGCAGATATCATCTGTTCGAAAGGGGATGTCAGGTGGATTGGTTCTTCCTACATCGTCATGAAGAGCAATATCTAGCACATAAAAGCAAGGTGTCTTCCTACCATCCACTTCAGATTTATTCGATCTAATATCACATCCTCACCAACAATGCATTTCTCCTTCGTCCTCGCCGTCGTTACTGCTTTGACAGTATCGATATCTGCCAGTGATGCTGACAGTGAAAAATGTCCTATCTTTTGCGTGCTGACGAAAGAGTGCAGAGGCTGCCCCTGGCTATCATGCGTGAGTATGAGTGGTTTTCATTCTGGATTTAACCACATCACTCACCGACGTGGTAGGTCGCCTTTGTATGCTCTGAGCAGTTTGATGCTGACTTGATCAATGTTCAAGTTCTGATGGTTGCCTTGATCGAGTGGCAAAGGAACCGATCACGATCGTCGACGAAAAGTTCAGACCCCTTAGTATTCTCCCAGATATAACTAGTTCGACGTGATGCAGCGAGAGAGGTTCATTGGCGTGTTGATCAAAGGCTCTACCGTTCAGGCGATTGGCTACGCTCGTTCTTTCTTCTGTATTATGTAGTAAAATATACCCACTGACCTTAGCGTTGTGGTATTATTACTATCAACTTTGCGTGCGATAATATTGGCGGAACGGTCAACAAATGAGATCGAATCTCGGATCTTTCACATCGTCCCCCGCAAGATTTGCTAACTTACACGTCGATGAACAGCTAGCTTGTATGTAAGCCGTTAGTACCGCATTTTAGGTGTTGCAATCGGCAGGAGAGAGACATAGTACACCGTCAACTTCGTAGTATGCGTTCAAAGAATCCGGCGTAGCCGTTTGCACAGAGGATGACAATGAAAAATACCGCATCTATGCCATCCTTTGTGCAAACGGCTGTACCGCTGAATACCTGGCCATTCTATCTAAGATCCTGCTAGTTAGTAGGAAGAACTGGCAGGCGTTGATCGCGATGGGTTGTTTTGTACCTTGGAGCCTGGACAGCTGAGTTTGTTTCACAGTTTGTTTCTGTGTGTGTGGCGTGGCAATGTGTGACATGTCGTGACAAGCCAGTGACTCGTATGTGACACGGTCACCTGGGTGTCCCAATAAGTAAGCCTTATTAGGCTGGACGATTATGTGTCTCACCCACGCTTATTTGGCTCAACAGCGAAGATTCCTCAACGCCAGCATTAAATATTGCCCTAAATCATGTAGGTACTTGAAGCATTTACCTGTTCTACCTATCTAATTGCATACTAGATTATCTTCCCACCAGCAATGCCTCCCGCCCCGAGCTTATACTCCCTGACTTCTATTTGGCGCATTCCCACGCACTCCTGATACTCTCCACCATAGTGTACAACGCCCAACGCCTCCACACCCAATGCCTCGCAGCCCAATGCCTCCCGCCCCTGAACATTCACTCCCCACCATCTATTTGGAGCATTCCCATGCACTCCTGGTACTCTCCACCACAGCATACAACATCCACCGCCTCCCGAGTCCCAGCCTCTCAGATCTCACTGACCACAATCGTCACCGGTCTCATATCAGGCCCTGCCTCCTTTAATATAGCCCACCATAGCACTATGCAGCATTTTCACCTTGTACTTGTAATGTGTCCTCTGCCTTGTGATCATAACATATCCTCTGCCTCATGATTGCCACATGTACTAGGCTTGTATGTATGCCCTCTGCTACTCTCTCTCTGCCCTCTCAATGTCTCACTCACAGAAATCAACCAAAATCAGTGGCTTGTCAAAATCGGTCATCACACATGGTTTCAAACACGGTCAGCGTACTTCTGGTGTGCTTACTGCTTCAGCTCAAAAGAAGCACATGGATGCTGTTGATGCTAGGTGCCAGTCTGAGTTGTGAGGTATGTCCATTGCATGACCACCTGTCACGAATTCCAAATACAAATCATTTTTTGTTCCTGGCTTTCCTCCAGCTACTTCTAGTTACGAACTGGTCATGTGACTTCACTTCCCGTCACATCTTCACCTCTTCACATATCACCAGTTGTTTCACTGATTGGTTCCCCAACTCCATGGGCTAGAACAATCTCGCTTCCGAAAAAAGTACCGGTCGGATCTTGGGCTTCTATTTAGTCACTGTATGACTCATCACTTATATCATGATGTCATGCTCAGTCATCCGCAGTATCGTACGACTCTTTATAAGTAGGTTAGTTAGTGTAAGTACTCCTTAGACTTAACCTCTTCATTTCCACACTGGTGGTAGACCTAGACGTTCACACTCAAATCTATCTTGTTCATCATCATCCTTCTTGACTGAGTCCTAGTGGTTGTGTGTTAGTCTTTACCATTTGGTGAACGCTAGTCATAGCACCACCGCTCAGAGCTGATGTAGTCTTAGAGTTGAATGCAGTGGATTGAGAAAATGTCGAGCATGCTTGCTGATCAAGGCATGATCACTGATGACATACCATATGAGCCAGCCCCAGGTGAGGGGGACTTGACCTCAGCCACAAAGGTGGCAAATACGAGGCTTTTGAAGGGCTGTCTCACACAATGGCAGACCTTTTGGGATTGTAGGTGTGCATTTTGTTTTGTACATACACTTATCAATTCCTTGTCAGCCACTATGTGGACCCTAGGACTTGACACAATCATACTGACCTTCAAACAAATCATTGGGACATGCAAATGAACGAACTCATTCATGCCTATCTGGACTACCAATCTCGCGATTCTGGAGATGGTATACCTACTGTCTCAAATGAAAATGACAATCCTTCTCTCAATACTGCCCTGGTACTCAGCAACATTGAGCTCGTTGATACTTTCTGTAGGTCCTGACTATTGTCGCCACTGCTTATACTTAAGTTTGACCTGCAGTTCGGCACCGAGCATCATTCAACATACTGCCATGCCATAAGTACGCCAATGAGACACTGATTTATAATGGTTATCTTGGGTGTTCACCTTTGTTTCTGAACATTGCTATCAGCCTTCGTACTCTTGCAGCCTATCAGCAAGCTCACCGGACTTGTCCCTGATTCACCATCCAGGCGCAATGCAAAATGCTGTGCCACTTGCATGATGTTTGTACTACCTTACTTTTTTTGCGTTTATTTACACTTAACCTACCCTTCGTCAGATGCCGTATTGCCCATATCTCTGCTCTCAATTTTCTGCTGCTTATGACACTTTTCTTGAAATTGTCTATGTGTTGATGTATTGCTGAAGCAGGCACTCAAGCACGACACTCCAAACTGGTGGCTGTTGAATGCATGCCCAGCATGTACTTACAAACTGGTAGATGAATCACCACTCCAATTTGCTTGGTTTGCCACCATCGACGGTAATAATAGCCTTAAGCGCTGGGCGTCTTCAAGTCCTAATTCTGTTCCTCGTGATGACTCTCGTTGGCCGAGATCAGACTACTGGATCAGTCGTGCAGTAGATAAATTCAAAGACGAAGTCAGGTCCAGAACTGTGGGTGTACTTTGTATCATCAGTTTCAAGTATGTAAAATAACCCTATGACCAGGCACTCGACAAGAACAACAAGGTCAATGACTGGGAGGATGTACACAATGACAAAGAAGTCCCAGGCGAGGCCATTTCCATTGTACAGTCCATTGGCGCAACGCCAGACCCGAACAATACAAGAAAATGTTTTCAGTTTTTGATGAATCCAGTATTTTCATTGCTGCGTGACGTCACCATTTTGTCTTGGTTGCCTGCGATATGATTTGCAGCAGAGAATTGTGAGCACCGAGGCACCCACCGGGACCAGATATACTGAAACTCATATATTATTTAGAGCGAAGTATCTGCTCGCTATAATTGATCACCTAATGGCTGTATATGGGCAGAATGGCTCGTGCTTACGACATTGGTTGCGCATTTTTGAAGACACTGAGTACTAGTTCTTTGGGTCCACGTGCAGATGCACTTGCTTTATGCATGATGGTGGGCACATTCCATGGACATGCTCATAACCACAAGTGCCAGCTGGACTGGTCACACCGAAGGTGAAGGCTGCGAACATATATTCTCATTGTCGAATGAGCTCGCACGGAGTACGCAACATGCTAGTCCTTTCCATGGCATCAGTCTATTGAGAAACATTTCAACTTCTGGGATGCCAATAAATATGCCGCCTTGAGTAAGCAATTTTTGTCAGTGGCGCCTCCGATCCTGAAATCTCGTAGGCAATTTTTTGTTCAATCATTACCGGGAAGCTGTCATATACCTGATCGTCCGCTCCGATATTAATATCCGCTCCGCTTTCTGACCACCTCTGCTCCATCCATCCTCCGCTCTGTCCAATCACAGTCCACATTCCGCTTCTACGCTTCCACTCGACGCCCAACCGGTCCCCTTCCATAACATCTCTATTCAACTGGATCCGCTTTCCCCTTTTAGATATATACTTCCCCCTTTGGTACATAGACCCTTACTTCCGGATCACCGGTAATTCCTATTACCGCTTGATCACTGATCCAACGCGTACATATTGATATCCGCTCTGACTTACAGTGGCTCAAAAAAGTGTCCGAATGTTTATGCATTTTCAAGTAATCGAACAATAGCAAGGCAGAGCCCAACAATGACCAAAGGGTATAGGGACATGTCTGAAAGCCCTATATCATGGCTCAAATCTGAGATATATAGCGTGGGGAACCCGACCATATATGGGCAAGCTATGGTAATTCTAAATACATGACTCATTCGGACACTTTTTTGACTTTTTATTGAAATCACAAAATCAGACCATTCATACATAATACTCTTAATTAAAGCCATGTCATAATGATAATATGGTATGATTGCAGTATTATTTGAATATATAAACCCACATAAGATCATGAAATCCAACATAATCATCATGAAGTCCATCTCCTCTGCTCACAAGGATAATATCCTTGTTCTCTGTACCTCTGGTTTATCTACTTGGCAAATTGCCTCAAAAACTGGTCTTGGAAAGTCTACTATTACTATAGTCATAAAGCAGCACATGCCAGAGAAGGAAAATCATTAAATGGGATGTCCTCCCAAGCTTACTCCACAGAACAAAAGAGCTATTGTTCACCAAATTCTATCTGGCAAGGCTTCAAATGCTACCCAAGCTACCAAGTTCATCAATTCCATCATCTCCACTCCTGTCTCCACCAAAACTGTCAGAAACACCCTCAAGGCAGCCAATCTTAAGGCTGTAACCAAGAAGAAAAGACCTCCTCTCTGTAGCTCATAGGAAGAGAAGACTGGCCTTTGCTTGAAGCACCAACATTGGAGTGTGGAAGACTGGAAGAAAGTTATTTGGTCAGATGAAATAAAAATCAATAGAATGGGGTCATATGACCAGGAATATGTGTGGAAAAAGGCAGGAGAACCATTAGGAGAAAGAGAAGTCAAGGGTACACTGAAGTTTGGAGGAGGAAGTATGATGGTATGGGGTTGTATGGGGTGGAATGGTGTGGAGATTCTTTGTGAAGGTGGAAGGATAGATGAATGCAGAGCAGTACATCTCCTATTCTAGAGGAGTGTCTACTCAAAAGCATACAGGAGTCAGGAATTGATGAAGAAGACATTATCTTTCAACAAGATAATGACCCCAAGTACACCTCAAAACTGGCTACAACATGGTTTGAAGACCATGATATCAATGTTCTATCATGGCCAGCACAGTCTCCAGACCTCAATCTCATTGAACATCTCTGTGAATTACTCAAAAGACTACTTGCTGCCTATCAAGATCCTCCACAGGGGCTATTTAAACTATGGGAGAGAGTTGCAGCAGAGTGGAAAAAGGTTGCTGAAGAGGAGTATCAAAAATTGATAGAAAGTATGCCTAGGAGGATTGCAGCAGTTATTAAAGCCAAGGGGGGTAGCACCAAGTACTAGAATCATAGAATAGTCTTGGTTAAATACAAAGTCAAAAAAAGTGTCTGAATGAGTCATGTATTTAGAATTACCATAGCTTGCCCATATATGTCGGGTTCCCACCAATATATCTCAGATTTGAGCCATGATACAGGGCTTTCAGACATGTCCCTAGACCCATTTTGTTCATTGTTTGGTTCTGCCTTGCTATTGTTCAATTATTATAGAAGGTGACCAGTCAGGCCAGTTGAGTCAGATGCAGAAGCAGACGATGTGATACTGGAGGCGGAGGGATGGATGGAGCAGAAGGTGGTCAAGAAAGCGGGGAAGGAATGTAGAATCAGGTGGAGTGGATATTGATATCAGAGCGGTCCTGATCAGGGTATATGACATCAAGAGAAAAGGAGTGATATCCAGCAGAATATGGCAAAAGAGAGCTACAATACAAAGTAAAATGGAAAGGGCATACATTGAAAGAAGCGACCATGGGAAAGCAAGGAAAATCGGAAGAACCCCCAGATTAGTCAGCAAATTTTACACCACACATCCTGACACTCAAAATTGCACCGAATTGCTAGTTCTTATCATTCCAATTCTGCAGACACCCGGTTTCCTAGAGTGGCAACAGAAAAATATCCAACCATCCTATATTTGCGAGGATGCTCATCCTAAAAAGGGGGTAATGTGATGAATCCCCAATATGAATCATTTTTTATTTCTTGGTTTCCCTCTGGTTACTTCTCATTCCCAAACTGGTCACGTGACTTTGCTTCCTGTCACAGTTTCACCTCTTCACATATCACCCGTTGTTTCTCCAATTGGTTCCTCAACTCCACAGGCTAGAACAATCTTGCTTCCAGAAAAAGTACTGGTTGGATCTTGGGTTTCTATTTAGTCACTGTCCATGACTCATTGCTTATATATCCTGATGTCATGCTTCATCATCTGCAGTTGTTGTACAACTCTTTTCTCATTGGCTGATTTGTTTCATACTCAAATATCTCCTATTCAATGTTATGTATATAAGTAGGTTAGTTAGCATAAGCACTCCTTAGACTTAACCTCTTCGTTTCTACACTTGTGATAGACTTAGATGTTCACGCTCAATCCTATCTTTGTTCTTCATCATCGTCTTTGACCGAGTCCTAGTGTCATATACCGGATCCGAGTACCCCCAGTACCACCTATAAGCATCCCCACCCCTGGTCCAACCCCCTGTTTCCCCGTCCGCTCCATTCCTCCTTCCCCGACAATGCATGAAGTGCATCTCAGCAGGATTAGCCCTGCTACCTCCACCCGACCCTGTTCCACTTCTCTGACATTACCCCTATGTCCCCCGACCCCATACCCCTTCCATCCAACCCTATCTGGGGTTCCACTCCTCCGCCCTATTGGTCCGCCCGATCCTACTCCTACTCCCTCCGCTTTTCCAACCCATGGGGGTCCTTCAGTTCCGCTCATATTCCCCCACCCAACTGTTAGTCTGTCCGACCGCCTCACCAGTCCACTCCTAGACTAGGAACCACTCAACTGGTCCTATCCCCGTTTAGTATCATAGTTCCGCTTTTCGGATCACTGGTAATCCCTATACCCTAGTGATTCTAATCTGTCGTGTACATACTGTTCCCTGAGCCTTATTCTTGTATATCTCAGTCATCCTATTGTATTCCTGTACACTCAGCACATAGCCCTCTGCTATGCTATGCTCATCATTTAGAGTATATAAACACATGTACATTGTCTGTAGATACTCAGTCTGAATATTACCTTTTCTAAGCCCTGCTCTTCTGTTCTTTGACTTGGGCCTGATCCTAGTCAACTCCTGTTAAAGCCGGCCTAGGGGATTGACTCCCTAGGTCGGCCATCCTCCAATCCTTTGATCCTCCAATCCTCCAATCCTCCAATCCTCCCCCGTTCCCCCCTGTTCCCCGTCCCCCGTTCCACCGTCCCACGTTCCCCCGTTCCCCCCAGTTCCCCCAGTTCCCCGTTCCCCATTCACCGTTCCCCCATTCCCCCATTCCCCCCATTCCCCCATTCCCCCGTTCCCCCATTCCTCCACTCACCCAACTTCCTGTGCATTGGGAACTAGACCCCGCACTCTCAACATCTGTCCCCTCCGTTCTGCTCTGCTTTGGACTTCGTCCAAGCAGTTCCTTCTGCCTCCACTTCTACTGTTGGTTCCAACCCCAGTATGTCTCCCGCCTCCCTCCTGTCAGGTGGAACAACCCCCACCCAACTTTCCCGTGCTCACCTAGTAGTCCGTCGGTCCTCCTTCAAAGGACCCCCGTTCTGACGTCCTGTTGGAACCCATAGAATTTGTGTTGGACTACATTCTGAAATTAGGGGCACATACTTGGGTAAGGGGTGCAGCATACGAGCTGAAGCCAAGCCCCTCAGACTCCACTTTACCCCTGAGCATGGTCTTAACACCTAGTGGTTGTGTGCTTGCCTTTACCATTTGGTGAATGCTGGTCATACCAAGGAATGGGAGGAAGTCAATGAGGATATAGATATGGATGATGGTGCCAGAGTTGAGACCATCAAAGCAACCATTCCAGGGGCAACTTCTATGACTATCATGCATTCCATAGGCATATTCACCCACAACATATTCTGGTGTCAATGCCATGGATCTGAACCTCAGCAGCATGTGCAGCTGCTCAATGCAGGATTGTTTCCAGCCAGTATATCACATCCTCAAACTGCTTTCACCTTTGAAGTCCTTGATCATTTCCTCATTGATGCACTTGAATGCAAGACCTCTGCCATGAGCTTCTTTCCAAAGCTTCATTGTCTCACAAATAATGCTTCTCCAGACTTTGTTCTGGTAAATCATCATTTTTTTTACAAGATCATATATTTTATTCACCAATCCCTTAGAATCAGTATCATGAACTCATGAGGACATCTCATCAATTCAGAGATTTGATGAATCGTAAAAGGTTCAGATTTGGTCATGATATGAAGGTACAACCTGGTCAGGGTGAGCTAGCTTCATTCTGTGCTGCCTGTCCACAGTCTGGCATCAATATGCCACTGTCTTGGCATGACAAGTATGCAAGGCAAGTAGTTTTTTTCCCCCAATGTCCACAGAGAGATGGTCAGCCTATAAATACTCTGTGTACAAGCAGGCTGGCTGATGGCCTGATATCCCTGATGCTGACTTAATTTGGTAGATGGCTGGTTATGCAGAGATACATTGTGGATGGAAACTTCACTGCTCAACACATGAACATGAAACAGCCTCAGCTTGATGTTTCCCTCTCTGATGGCCTAGGGTACATGGTGACTGAAGGTGAGTGCCAGGCTCATTTATCATCAGCTGTGGAAAGTAAGGAGGTATGTTCATTTTTGTTGCTTTGATATCTGCCATCCCTTGTTGAACAGAAAAACAAGAGATTTTATTGCAGCAACCATCGTGCGGTCAATGCATCAAATACAAACCAAAGTAATCTTTGAGCAACTGGAGTTACTGCCACTGCCTGTGCATGGCACAGATGTTTTGTTCCACACTCTGTGGTGGATTTTCAGAAGGGTGAATAGTAGCCATGTTTCTGTTGTTTTGAGTGTTTCAGAAGGCTAGTCAAAGTTCCTAGCCACATAAATGTTGACTACTCTATATGCAATGCTATCAATTACAGATCAGATCAATTTGACACCTCCCTTATCATTTATGACATAGCATGTCAGTGGTGCATTCATTTGTGTTTTCCTATATATATGCTATATCTATTAATGTAGGACACTTCAGGAGGTCAAATAAGGACAGGAATCTCTTCATATATACTTCTAAACATGATCTGAATGCCCTGGGACACTTCCCTATCAAAGGGGCAAGAATGCAAAAGTGTTCTGCACCTAGGCTATTTTGAAATGGCCCTGGAGGAGTATACCAAACTACTACTTATATATGAAGGGGGATCTATTGTGGTGTGGTGGTGAAGCTGTAGTGAGGTGCGGAGGGTGTGGAAATAATTATAATTGTGGGGTATACTATATTGGGTGATGTTTTTGGTGTTGTGACCCACACTGTGTGGCTGAAAAATGCGAAGATGTGATTTGTCGGAATAATGTGGAGAGGCTGTGTCATATACCTGATCCGACTGTTCTGATACTGATATCCGCTCCGCTTTCTGACCCCTCCGCCCCATTCATCCTCTGCTCCGCCCAATCACAAGTCCGCATTCTGCCCTATGCTTCCGCTCAACCGCTCAACCAGTCCCCTTCCATAACCTCTCCATTCAACTGGAGCTCTTTCCCCTTTTAGATATATGCCTTCCCTATTGGTACATAGACCCTTACTTCTGGATGGCCAGTAATTCCTATTACAGCTCGATCGCTGATCCAACGCGTACATATTGATATCCACCCCGACTTATGTCTTTGCCTATGTAAAATACTTACAAACTATATCCTTGGTACATAGCTTTACTACATAGTTATCCTGATCACTGCCTCATACATAGAAGTATATAACATATCCTGTACTTAGATATTTTTCCTCAGCCTTAATATTACTTGTCTTCTTGCAGTTACATCTTGTGAGAATTCTCAGTAGAACCTTGCCTCCTCTGGACACAAGTCTCAACTTGTTGTCACCTCCGACCCTCCGACCCTCCGCTCCGACTTAGAGCTGTGTTCTAAGTCTTTCCCTTATTACTCCGCCCCTATCAAATATCCTCCTTTGCCCCTCTGCATTATCCTCCGCCTTTCCTGCCCCTACCAACATTCCCCTGCTCCTATCCCCTCTCCACATCACTCCCCGCCTCCTCCGCCCCACTCCTAGTTGGCCCACCACTAGTAGCTCTTACTCCCCAACCCTCAGAGCGGACCAAAGCGGTCCAATCGTCCTACCATTGGACAATGTCAGACCTGCTCCAAATTCGGGGCACGTACTTGGCTAAGGGCGTAGCGCAAGAGCTGAAGCCAAGCCCCGACCCCTCTGCTTCTTGAGTCGGCACGGTATCTAACAGGCTGACATGAAGTGGTGACTAAAATAGGATGTGTGTTGCACAAAGTGGGTACCCGAAGTGGAGCTGATCATTACCAGCAGCATTATGCATAGTTGGAATCCATTATGCATAAAGGCTCACCCATCAAGGACTAGAGAGAACCATACATAACCATACAATTTCTTACCAGACATAATTATGCATAATATGGACAGTATAACCTGTAGGCCAGTGAATGACCTTAGTAGTAAGTACTCAGGCCATACTGTAGTTTTAATGCATTAAAATAGGCTAAGTAGCAGACATTTCATGATGCATCAACATTGCTCAATCCAAATAGAGAAGGTGATGCATTACTGATGCATTGGTAATGCATCAGGCAAAATACTTCGTCCCTTGCTTCCTTTAATTACTAAGCCCTCTAAATCTCAATAGGGGATACTTCTGCATACCTCTGTCCCTTGCTTCCCCTGCTTTCCTAGCTTACTAATGTCTTTAAATACTTTGTACCTTACCTTCCTTGCTTCCCTTGCATACTAATGCCTTTAAATACTTTGTACCTTGCTTCCCTTGCTTATTAATGCATTTAAATACTTTGTACCTCAGCCACTTGTCCAATATAGGAAAGGAAAGTACTCGGCATCAGAAGATGGCACCAGAATGATGTCATTCTAGAGTTTTTTATTCACCAAGTCCCACTAACACTGTTGGCGTAATTTCTGTCAAGGTTTTCAAGCCGGTAAAATTGTTCATGTTCATTTCGTGCATGCAGAGTTCAAGAAAATATTTTTGTTGCTGTATTACAATAAGAGGTGTATAGTACTACAAGCAAGATACACTAACAAAATCAACAAGTTGATATCTAAACCTTATTCTAATGTCGTCGTGCCCTTCTGTTGCAAAGAATATATCAGTGTCACTCACAAACAGAAAACGAATGTGTGTACTTGTGTGAACTGTAGTTGCCTTCAGCATTTTTCCGCTTACCCTTCTCAGCAACAGTTGAGGTACCAATCTCATTGTCGCATTCACGTGGATTGAACGGGACAGTGTTATGTGCATGCAGATGTGGGGCTTCTGCAGACGGTGCAGGCACTTGAGTTCCATCGAAATGATTTCTGCACCTGGCTTGGGGAACAGCAGGTGAGTTGTTGAGGTCATTGCTATCCTCTCCTTCCTCACTATGTACAGATGGAAGAAAGACCTCTTGAGTCTGTGGAGTTGACGAATATGGGTTGTCCTCGACATCCCAATGTGAATTCACGGGAGGCACCTGAGGGGAACCGAGCATGTTGATGTTGAAGGTCGGATCGTTGATCACAGCTGAGAACACTGATGGATCAAATGCTGAAAAATCTATACTACCCTGTATGATGGGGTCGTTCAGAAAAGGATTGAGTACTAAAAGGTCCATGTGGTCCATTGTTGTGAGGTGGCCCGTGGCTTCAACGTTGAATGATGCATCACTGGTGGTAGTTGGTGATGCATTAATAATGGCGGGAAATAGATCGGCCCCTTCATCAGATTGAGGAGTCATGCGATAGAGGTAGTTCCCAGGATCCTCCTGCAGTTGACTATGCCCACCCTCACCACCGCTCTTTCCCCACTCCTTGTCAGAGTCCATGTCTAACAACAATAGTCCAGTGTCTGACTCTGACTCTGACTCCGACTCAGACTCCCATGATAACGTAGACTCGAATGCTAGTTTGAAGGTAAGGCACATCTTTGAATAACATGTTTAAACTCACCAATAGACTTTTTGACAAATTCTAGGAAGGCGCTCTGCACGACGTCAAACTTGTCGTACACTTGGTCAAACTGTACACCACTTTCGACTTCTCCTACATGGTAGCTTAATGTGAATCAATCATGAGTACAGTTTTCCTAGCACATCAAATTCTTTCACTCACTTAAACACTGACACTTCACCTGTGCTAGGATCATGACCCCCCATCAACACGCTAAACTTCCACCCTCCAGTCATATGTCCAAGGTACTTGAGGACTCGATCGAGCATGGGGCCTGAGCTCATGAATAGCTCTTTTTGTTAAATTTAGTCAGAACGAACCGTTCGATCATGTGGGAGAGGTATGTACTTGATTTTGGACATGTTGTCAATTTTTGGTGGCTTACCTGACTTTCGGTGTTCATGTTGTTTTGTATATCTCACCTTTATTGTTTTGTACTTCTTGTCAATCTTGGCTTTGATGACTTCACTTTCGTCTGAATACATATGGCACGTGATCTCGCAGTGTTTGTTCAACTTTGGACCTCTATTGGTAATGTGTTCATTTTTGATCGCATTGTCTGCAGCGTGCTTGATCTTTTTGTCGTAGTATTTGTTGGAATATATGTCGATTTTCTGTGGTGCGTGTGTTCCTTTCAGATTGACGCCCCCAGCTAACATGGCGTCAAATTTAAACACCCCTCTTTCAGCAGCCTGAGCGACCTAAGTGGGCAGGATTATTCTGCCATCTGAACCAGGATGCGATTTGCTGTCGAGATCTGGTAAGTACATGCTCATTTTGCATGGTGAGCATATCCCTGACTTGCCTTTTGACGGGTTTTCACAGTGCATTGCTATATACTCCTCTTCTTTGGTCGTGTAGACATGCTCAGCTGGCAATTCTGGGAACGACACCTTGCACTTGGGCCAACATTGGAACCATTCAACTTCGACACACTTCAAAAAATACTTGTAGTGCTTGTTCAAGGCATGTGTGCAGGAATTCCGGAAAATGACTGAGGAGGAATTCCTCTTGTTCTGGTGTGGCCTACTTTTTCTGCAGGCATCTGTCATCACACTGATTAGCATACACCAGTGAAAAGGTTTCTGGACACACATTAACGCGTCTGGGGGACAATGATATTTAGATAGGTAAGCAAAAACATGGGCAAATGTTGTTATGTGCACCCTCATTCTTCCTAATAGTACCTTGGTCTTTCCTATTTGTGCACGAGGCCGAGTTGCGAGTTCGCAGTTCCTGACAATCGAGATACATTTTGCAACTTCATAAATTTAACTACGACCTATCCTTCTCCCCTTTTGCATAATGACGCCTCCACTCCCACCCAATATTTTGCACAGTGCATATGCTGTCTGAGTCTATGTTCTGATATGTATTAAATCCTGCTCTATGTCTATGAGTTGAATGGCAAACCTTCGTGGCTTCCTGATGGGAAAGTACGCATGCAAAGTTGCCTTGTCAGAAGTCATATACAAGGGGGTCAACTGCAAGAACAATCTAATCCTCTTTTCACATGAGGCGTGAATACAGGCAATCAAGTGCAAGTGACTGACTTACCCAGTGACAATACTCAATAGCACCATGTTCAGGCCAGGTTTCAAACCACTTGGAGTAAACAGACTCCCAGAAAATGGCTATGTCTTCCGCTGTTCCCGAGTTGATGAGCACATATCCGGGAAGAAATGTTTTGAGCATAACGCACTGCTCGCGCATCAGCACTCCCATCTGCATCTGGGACATGGACATTGGGTGAATGGGAGAGAAATCTGTCGAAATATGCACACAATAAGCAAGCCAGAGGTATGCCTCTTCCAATAAAGATTTGCACCATAGCAACAAATCACCGGTGGAAGCTAGAAATAACATTTGTTGGTGCTCTATCTAACTGCTTAAGTGAATGATGGCAAATCTTCGAAACATGCTCCAAAAACCTCAACATTTTCCAAAGACAGACTCGATCCATCCGCCCTCCCAGACCCTATGACTTGTGCCTCAGACAACACTTTTCAGCTTATTTATACCATCGGTATAGACCCTAAATGCACTCATCAGTAGTGTGTTCATTGAAGCGTGAAAACAGTATATTAAACCTTCTCTTTCCTTCTCACAGAACAAGCAACGGCGATAGCCTGCTCTCCAGAGAGTTTGGTGACACCAGGAAACAGTCTCTCCTTGTCTGGCCAGCGTGCAAAATAGCGCACATAAATGTTGTTAAAGAAAACAATATGATCTGTGTCATCCCAGAGCCTGAAGTATTCAGCTGAAAATGTCTGCAGAAATTCGTTAAGGATATTAGCGAGCATATTCATAGGGCTTACATTGCAAAGATTTACACTATCATCTGGTATAACAATCCTCCACGAAGGAATTTTGGATTCATTTCTTTGTCCATCTCCCTCGTAGCTGAGTAGCACCATAATTCCTCTGTGGCCATTGTGATTGCCTTGGACTGACACATCACACCAGCAGCTGCTGCATGACCCAAATTGTCGTCCAAAGTTTGCAGGTATTCGTGAATGCGCTCCAAAGTCTCATGTACGGCTTCTCTGTTGTCTTGAAAGTCCTGTACCATCTTGATAAACAGAGGTTCGAGTTTGGTAGAAATCACCACAAGGTTTGATTGGGCATCCTCAATATCATATCTATGAAGAGTACAGTTGAAAGTTAGTAGAATCAGTCAATATATCAATGAAAAGTCGCACATATCACAGTTCTCGTGTGCTGCTGGAGATGGTGGAGTAAATGATGACTCGGATACACTCTGTCTATAGCAGTTATAAGAATTGGCAAGTGAGCTCAGTGTAAGATTTTTAAAGGACACACTTGGGGGTCATGGGTGCACTTGTGAGATTTCTACACTTTGACTTAGTAGTATTGTCCCTCTTGTGACGATAATTCCTGGCCATCTTGAGCCCAATCTCCCTCTTGTTCCTGCGTTCATCAGTATGTAGTCTAGAATTTGTGCAGGAAACGTACTTCGCATAGTATTTACGATTAGAGGTGCGGGCAGCTTTGAGCCATGCCTCTTCAGTCTTGTATAGCTGTGGGCGACCCATGAGTGTGTGACTGTGAAAAGCAGTGGTGGGCCAGATGTGACGGTAATAAACTTCAACTTGTCCAAACATATTCATCAGAGATTTACGAAATTAAGTATCAGTATCACAACAAATCATATCTTCAGACTCGGATACAACACAAGACATGATATATATGATACCTTAAGACAAGCTGTAGGCAATAGTGTTACGAGCCGGCCTTGCACATAGAGATACCTTGGATCATTCAGTCTTTCCACTTAGTAGTAAGTACACGGATGGATGAAATCTCAGGATGACTCCTATCACAATTCTGCCAGTACCGTTCCTTTCATCTTTAGCTTAGCTCACTACTTTCAAACTTGTTCCTTTGAATTACAAAACTTCAATAGCGCAAAGTAGTACTAGACGACCTCAGTACTAAACATGTCATATTCGAGCAACATATCCGGTGTGTTGCCTGCTTCACCTGTACTCAGACTCTTCAGTTTCAGCCATACTGCAGTTTGGTTGCATGTCCACTCATTCTGCAGTGTCCGATGCTCCGCCGGTGTCATCGCAACCTTGCCATGTGCTTCGACTTCTGGTCTTTGAGATCTCGCGGTGTTGTTCTGTCAAACATTGGAAGGTTGCGGGAAGAGTACATAATAGCAACCTTGTCAGCTTCAATCCTCCTTGTTTGAGTCGGTGTCATTGCAACCTTGCCGTGTGCTTCGACTTCTGGTCTTCGAGATCTCACAGTGTTGTTCTGTCAGACATTGGAAGGTTGCAGGAAGAGTACATAATAGCGACCTTGTTGGCTTCAATCCTCCTTGTTTGAGTAAACACATCTGATTCTACAAGCACGAGTGCAATGTAACTAAGACACTATGTGTATAATAGCTCTCAAATCAACAACTTAATGTCCCCTCGATCAATTGCGTTGTTCATCAGCTGCATGCCTTCGGCAAGCGAACGAACCTTGGAAAAGGAAGCCCGACTAACACCAATGACATGCAAGGAAGTCTGTTGCCTAAGTCAGGAAATTGGTCAGCTAACCAGCAAGAAGCAAAGTGGATGCAATGCACCAAGTAGAAAAGATACTGACACGGCGACCGCAGGTGACCCAGTAGTAGGGCCCTGAAGTGTTGGGAGCGGGAACATCATATCTAATGTTCCTATATACCTGGGTATGCACAGTGGCAGCAGGAGAGCTAGCAGCCACACCTCCAGAGCCAACAGGTACACTAGCTGTGTTGGCATCAACAGACACAGTGGCTAAGAAAGTGTCAACAGGCAGGCTGGTTGTGGTAGCGGCGGAATCATCGATCTCATTGGGAACAGGTGACATGTTGACAGTGGCCTCCACAGTAACTTCACGCACTGTAGCCATGACAGTGTCCTGTATGAATTCCCAGAGGGCAACTGTCAGTGCAACTGCGTTGGGCCCTGAGATATTCAACTGCTCAAAAAGAGCAGAGAGAGAATCTACAGTCAAATATTCAGTATTGTCAATTTTAAAAACTGATATGACTTACCAGCAGTATCACCAGGACCGTAAAAAATGGTCGCTACAGGTGCAGGAGGAGAGTCAGAAGCATCACCGGGACTGTCAACAATGGTCGCTGCAGGCATGGGAGGAGAGTCAGCCACACTTGTGGTCAATTTATAAAACTAATAAGACTTACCGGCGGCATCACCAGGACTGTAAACAATAGTCGCTGCAGGCACGGGATGAGAGTCAGCCACGCTCATGGTGGTCATTGCTATCATCATCCAAATGAGTCAAGTAGGACTCACTGAGAACAGGCGTGGCTTTTAAGCATTTCACGGCCACATTGAAGGCATACTGAGCCTTGGTGACTCAATGGAGGAATTTTTAGATGGGGAGTTGCATTAGGGAGTTGCAAGATGCGAAGAGGAAGGGTTTGCAAAGAGGATGTGTTTGGCTTTGTTTGTGTTGTCTACAGTCTACTGGTAAGTGTATTGCCTACTGAGGGAAAGTTTTGCTACGCTGGTTTGGGCCAAGTCCGAGGCCTAAACCAATCTCTCCATGCCAAGGTGATACAATCGCACGACAAGTTTGAAAGGATGCTGCAGTCTGAGGGTGAGTAATATCACAGTGAATGCAAAATATGTACGGACACTGACATTTTTAGGTGGCAATGAGCAACCTCCACCTACCACAATTCAGGCGGTTCACTTGCCTTGGTCATGGCAGGAAATTGATCAATGGAAGAAAAGTCATGAACACCGGAAGCGAGCTTGTTTGAATGCATATATACCACCCACTGCTTCACAGTCATGACAGGCAGTGCACACCTCAGTAACCTTTGGAGGGCATCGTGATGGGCCAATGTGGATCAAGCGTTGCAACATCACAAGCAACCTTCCATGAATTCTATCTATGCACGAGTCTACTCTACCTGACAATGAAAACTCGTTTTCTTTGGCCGATGATGATCCCATGCCCATGGATAATGTTTTGGGGGATGATGAGGCCTTGCCTCAAAGGCGCAGGCAGATGGCAGCAGTAAGACTCTCACTCTCAGGATACTCATCCTTACTTACTAACTGGTGCCTAGGATAATCCTCTCCTTTCTTGGAAGGGGGAACGAGACACTTATCTCGCCGAACTGATCCGGTTAGATGGACGCAGTGATAGCTCTAGCAATGTGTGCGGGGAATGTTGTGCCCATGCACAATTTCGATGTCTGGATTGTGACAACTTGCAACTGTACTGTCGCGGATGCACTGTGGCCAATCACTCGTGGTCTCCTACCAATCGAATACAGGTACGTGTCATCATTTCAAAAACGGAAAAAATATCAAGCTATCTGCAGGAATGGACTGGTGTTTTTTCCAGGTCATGTCATTGAAGGCTCTCAGCCTTCATATCCAGCTTGGGCATCCTGTTGGCCAACACTGCATTCTCCCTAGATAGGTGTTTAACGGCAAGTTTGTGCTAATAGACACGAATGGCATTCATGAAGTCGGGTTGGATTTCTGTGGATGTGAAACTTCAAACTCGCATGTCAGACAGCTTCTTCGCCACGGATGGTTCCCATCAACATCAACTGACCCGAGGACTGCAGCTACCTTTCAACTGCTGTGCCATTTCCAACTTCTATCATTCAAATCAAAGGTGTCCACCTATGAGTTCTACCACTCACTAGTTTGTCTGACGGATAATATGGGTCTCACAAAACCCAAGGTAAAGTACTTCGTCATCTTGTCCACTTACTTGTTTGTCTTAACCTTTGACTTTAGGACCGTTACAATGCATTCTTATGAATGGTTCGCGAGTGGCGACATCTCAAGATTTTGAAACACTTTGGTCGTGGACATGAAGAGGGCAGTGTTAATGGCACATCACAAGGTGAATGTGTCATTATCTGTCCAGCTTGTCTGCAGCCTGGTAAGAATTTGCACAAAGGCTGGGCACTTGCGACGAAAGCCAACCAGTGAGTATCAGAATTTTTTTTGAGTATGAATATGGGCTCATGTGATTCAGGTGGTTGTACGCCACATTTTTGGCAATTCACGTGAACTTTTGCTTAAAAAGACACAATGTATCGAGCGACGAGGCAGATCCCAGTTTGTCTACAGGGTGGTCATATTTTGTGGAGGAGGCCGACTACAAGTCCTATCTAGGCCAACATCTTGGAGAAGTACAGGAGGTACACAACCCCGATCTAACTTTTTGCATGTTTCTGACTCCGTTTCACAGAAAAGCACATGCTCCAGTCATAACGCGGTGAATATGGCCAACACTAAACCATCGCAGGGACTGGCTGCCACTGGTGTTGGCACGATAGACTGTGCATGTCATAACATGAAGCATGCTAATGGAGTCGGTGATCTACAGAAGGGTGAGAAGTATGTTGAGTGCTCACAATGCTTATGTGTCAATGTGTCTGACCATTTTACAGGTATATCAACATGGATTACCTTTTCTTCTCCAGCTTGCACGACAATTCAGTCAAAATGTTAAATGTGTCCTACAACATCACGTGTCAGTGGCATAAACACCTCTGGTCATGCATGGAATCCCTCCCTCATTCCCATCATTTAGATTATCTTTCAAAGGTCATCCACTTCTTTGTGCCAAAGTTTCACCTTCCCGCGCATGTCACAAAGTGCCAGACTAGATTCTTGTTCAACTTCACTCGTTTTGTTGGCCACACGGACGGCGAAGCCCCAGAAAGAGGATGGTCAAATATTAATCCTGTGGCTGCAAGTACAAAGAACATGGGCCCAGGGTGTCGGCGAGACACGCTGGACGACCATTTCGGCGACTGGAACTGGAAGAAGGTGGTAGGGTTGGGCGCATCTCTCCTCCACAAGATGAAAGACGCTCGTGTTGAAAGGGCTGAACACCAAGCAGCTTTCAAGGAGTTTGATACCGTGATTACCCCCAAACATCGCGCAACATGGCTAAATGAAATTGAGGCCTGGGAAGAGAATCCTAACGACTTGACACTGGCCAATCCGTTTGAAACCAAATCTATTGGTGGGTGCTTTACTTGCTGGCAATCCCTCACTGACGGCGCATGTAGCAATCACACAGGCAGGCGCATGGCGAAAACTAGCCGAGCTGGAAGCTGACGAGCTACAGTGCAGGGTAGATGTCTCCCTGCACCCAGAAATATCACCTAGCATACTCATTGCATCTGGCCTAGATCTCGAAGATGAACAGTAAGTGGTTATCTGCAGAATATCGTGATCCCGCTAACAATTTTCAAGATGTCGTCTTAGTTCTCTGATTGACTCCATAGGCCCTCATGCCACTGATATACAGCAGGGCAGCCTCATTCGGAAGCGCAACTCTCTCCGGCATAAAATTGAGACCTGGAGGGGTGTCCAGGTCCTTTACATGCCTGCAGTACAGAGTCTTATTCAAAGAGGGCACGAAGACCACAAGAATGCCGAAGATCTTACATTGTGGCTACCTTCACGGCTACGGAACAAACCTTGCGATCAGCACCTCCAGAATGACGAGTGGGAACTACGGTATGCACAAGCTCATGATGCCCTCGAAGAACTCTGTCAGTGTCTTCGGATACACTTCTCGCTTCTGACATTCAAGCATGAATGGATGCATGGTCAAGGTGCCAATACACGAGGCCAGAACGCCCTCGCTCATGTCCACGCTCGGCACACTATGTGCATCAATCGCTACAGGTCAGCTTGGACGGCATTAAAGTCTCTGGCCATGCTATTGAAGAAGAAGGACTGGCATGGAAAGTTGCAGGAGCTAGTGGATGACCATATCAAGCCGCTCGTGGATCCTTTCAGTGTCGGACAAGGACGACGTCAGGTTTCGTGGATCTGGATGATGGAGGGCATCGATTGTAATGGCAATGAGAGTACTGATGACGGTAAGTATCCTGAATGTGATTTGGATGTGTCTTGAACTAAGACATTACCAGGTGTGTGCATTGAATGGTGCAAGAGCCGTGCAAGAGCCCTACGTTGGACAGAAGAGATAGAATTGTTGACAGAGGAAATGGGGAGAGTCGTCCGTTTTTTCAACTGGGAGGTACAGCGGTGGGAAGAATGGAGAAGTCACTGTGTGGGGGGGAACTCGGCTGATACTGAAGGTTTACAGGCATATGCAGCGCGACAGGCTGATATCCGTTGGAGGCTCGCCAATCATTTTGGTTGTCTTTGGGCGCCTTACCTGCCCCAGATGCTGGACCTATCTCTGTCTATCACATCCCCTGAGCGCGAGCTGCAATTACCTGACTTAACGATCCCCAATGTCCCCCTTGATGGGTACTGATGATTGCTTCTGTGACATTCTGGCCTGATCGATGTAGTGCCTTATTCTTGTCCCATGTATTATATAATCTTTGAATTGATCAAGATCGCGATTTAACAGTACTCTGAAGTGGCCGGGGAAAAACTCTTAATTGCCAGGCTGATGGGTACAATCCTATCTATCTAGGCAGCCTGAATTATGTCTGCTAGTTAGCATCAAATCATGCATCACTGATGCATCATGAGAGTATGCTAGTAAGCACTGTTGATGCATTACCTGTGTCTGCTAATTAGCAGACTTAATGCATTATTCTTACAGAGAGTGGTGAAGTACTGGGGGAATTCTAATAGGGGATGCAGCTAAGTATTTGGCAATTCTCGTATAGTGATCGAAGTATTGTTGTACAGCCGGCTGTCTGCAGATAAACATTGCTCCTCCTGGGTATCTTGTGACTCGTCTCCCCCACCTCTTCACATCACATTCAGCAGTTTGCCTTCACAGGTACTGTAGCCGGACAATGCCCAAGCTTTTTTGTCAACTTGCCGGTGGCCTGGTATGATCGCTAGCATGTCAACTGAGAACAATGAGCTACACAATATCCGGAAAGCACTTACGGTCTCATACACACACTGCTCCACTGGTGAGCCACTATTCTGAACATCGGCGTAACTGCCAGCCTATCAGTTACTTCGTTCAATGAAGATATGTGGGTATGACGCACAGACACGATGTGGTATGGGCTACTGGCCCTGGGATCGTCTTCAACAGGGACATGGAACCACCATCCCACCAGACTGTGGGTGGGCACTTTACACACGCATTGGCACCAGTGAGGAAGATTAGCAGCGCAAAAATGATGGAACGGGAAGTAAGCATGATGGAGTTTCTGGGAGGGAATGAGGCAAAACCATAGTAGCAGGCAGGTGTTTTATAGGCTGAAACTTCCTGTGTGAATGTATTGAAAGGCGTTGCTCGGATGCCCTACTTTTGGCGAAAACAGTTGAGCCAAAATGCATGATAATCTCCGCAAATTTGAGAAGAACTGTGGACCTCATGAGAAGATGTGGCAAGTACTGAAAAGGAGACGTAAAGCACGATGGGGTCGCAGGGCACTAATGAATCTCCGGTTCCTTGGAGGTCTTGGCTTCGCCGCGTTGCTCGTCAGATGTGCACGTTCATTGGACGTCGCGACTTCCTAAATGACACTCTCCGGAATATGATCATCCTTGAATCGATGAAGGTCAGCACGGCACGCCCCGTAGATGCGAAAACTCCTGCGCAATGTTTTGAGTTTGGTCTTCCATAAGACAATTCGCGGTCAACAAGACGGAAGGCGTGATGATAGATTAGGCCGACGCGGACCGTGGACACGGCTTTCTCCCGAGGCGGCAAGATGTACTAGGCTGAAGAATGGCTATCGATTGGGCGTGGTTACCAAGACCTCGGAGTAGGATGGATGACATACAGGCCAGGAGGGTTGCATCAGAGAGCCAGAGCAAGCTGATCCCAAGAAGTACACGACAAGGACGTTGAGAGTATGGAATCCGTAAGAAAAAGTACTTGCCTTATCAGTGATCACTGCATCAAGGCGAGTGGGGAGATTGGACCGACTTTCAGGAAATATGCAGCGATGTGTCATCAGGTGTACCGGGGTTTAAGACCCGGCCCGAGTTGCTCCACTTTTAGTCTGACGATGGCATGGGTTTACAGATGCCGGGAATGAAACTCACCAAGTCAAAGGTGAGAGGAACATCAGACAAAAAGTTGATAAAAGCTGATAGTAGATGTTGCATTGGCGAGTATAACTGAGTGGTGGGCATGTGACAATGGCTCATTCTTGGTTTATGTGTAGTACCTCTCACTACTTTTGACCATCTCACCGTCACATAGTATACCCCCTCTTGTAGTACAGCCCGGAATGTTGTCTCGATCGCTACGACACGACTGTATTAAATGCCGCATTGGCCAAACATTGTCAATTGAGGAATCGAATTCACTTCCCTACAGTCAGTCCTCCTCGGCCTAGTATCCGATTCGCTGATCATTTGCTGTAACTGGCTAATGTAAGATGCAACTATTTGATGTCTCATGACAGATGGTGATGTACTGGCGTACACCCGGCTGTCTGCGAATGAACATTACTCCTCCCGTTGGGTGTCCCGTCTCCCCCACCTCCTCACATCAGATTACGCAATGTTCCTGCACAGGTAATGTATCCGGACAATGTATACTGCTTTTTGCCAACTGCTGTCCGTTACCCTGATATGATCGCTAGCATTTCAACCGAGAACAATGAGTTGCATAACATCCAGAAAACACTTACGGTTTCATACAGGCAGTTCACTATTGAGTAGTGGCCATTCTGGTCATCGTCGTAACTGCCAGCCTATCAGTAACTTTCTTCAATAAAGACGTGTGGTTGTAACGCACATGCACAATGTGGTCTGGTTATCTAGTGCGATCATATTGTATATATGCATGACACCACCGTCGTGCGCGATTGTAACTGGGCACTGTAGACACGCATTGGTACCAGCGAGGAAGCTGAACAGCGCAAACATGATGGAGTGGGATGTAAACATAATGGAGATTGTAAAAGCGAATGAGGCAAAGCCATAGTAGCAGGCAGGCGTTTTATAGGCTGAACCTTCCAGTATGAATGTCGCTTTGCTGCGGAGATGGAGATGCCCTACTTTAGGCGAAAACCGTTGAGCCAACAATCCCGCAGACTCTGTGGACGTTATAACAAGTTGATGTGGCAAGTGCTCAAGGGAGAAGTGCGGCACGATGATGCGAATGGATGCCCGGTTTCTGGGCAACCTTGGATTCTCGTTGCTCGTCAGATATGTGGGACGTTGCGACGTCCCAAGCAATACTCTCCATGACATGACATGACCATCCTTGAATCGATGAAGCTCAGCACGGCCTCCTCATATATGCCAAAACTCCTGTGCGACGTTAGAGTTTTGGTCTTCCGCAGAAGATTCGTGGTCAACAAGACGGAACTTCGTACGGTGCCAACACTTGAAAAGTCAATTTTATATATAGGTGCCGGTTACTAACTGTTTATAGCCTTTGGCGTAATTGATAACCTTATAACCGTGCGACTACCTAAAGTCATCTCATCTTCGTTGAAGAACACGTCTAAAACCGCTGGCAGGAACGGCGGACTGGTAGGCGTACGCATCACACCAGGGCATTTGTGTCTTCAGAGGTGCATTAGAGACAGAGGGGTCCCTTAGACTAGAATGTAATGTCCTACATAGAATATCTCTATCAATGAATGCCAAAAAAATTATAGCACTGTTAGAAAGTAATTGGGCCTGTTTGAAATTGTGAATAATTGTGGTCATGCAGGGTGTCAGTTAGCCACATGGATTTACACACAGCGGCAAGGAAACTGTTAGTCTCGCAACCGCAACGAAGATGCGGTGGCTAGGCTTGGCTAGGTTACCCAATATACTTCCGGCCTTGCGGTCCCGCACCGCAGGAGTCGAGGGGATGACCAGAGTGATAGTACCGCGAGCTAAATGCATTCTGGTTTCACGAGAATGGAACCAGGGCAACGATGTGTTAATGCAGTGAAGCAGCATAAAAACGCGCAGTGCACGCATCTCTGTAGCTTAGAGCAAGACACTTACGATCCCTCCACCCGAGCCCATTTCGACCTCCGACAGTAAAATGTCGGAGCTCAAAGATCATACAGACGCCATACACACTGTAGCAGGTTTCGTCCATGGCCACGGGCTCCGACGGCAAGACACTTTGTCTGTGGGTGTTGAAGACAGGTACTGTGTTGAAGAAGATAGAGGGCACAATATGCTGTAACCATAATGCATTAAATCTGGTACTTACCACAACTGTATTGCATTAGAACATGCTAATCATCAGAGTTGCCTCCCCCAGTACACTAGCTGTCCGCATATGTATTCCTATCGTCCGGCAATTATATATTATTCTTCTTCGGCAACTACATATTTTTATTCCTCGGTAACTAAAATCTTGACAGAAGACCGTTCATTGCAACGAAGCGCTATGGCACAATAGAATATTAATTACTAACATCAGTTTTCCGGGGATTCATTGGCCGCTGATTCATTATGCTGCCTTATTTGTTTCAGTGGCTCTCCCTACTGACTTTCAACGTTTTCTCCTGCTGAAATTCATCGGCTCGCCTTTCCACAGTGACTGCTGTGTGGGGTGTACGACATTTGAAGCTTTGAAGTTCAATCTGTTTTTGGAAGGCGGTTGTTTGCCAAAACCTTCCGAACCAGACAACCTTTTTCGCAGGGAGTCTCCATTGTGTTCTGCCTTCTGTGCCGCTGCCATAGTCCAATAAAACCTCACCGGCTTGTCTTTTCGATCATACGTCCATCTTTTCACCTTCCATGACATTCACCAAATCGAACAAGATGGTGCTCGCATCCTCTAGGTCGCGCATCAAAATTAGGGACGAACGGCTAGCAAACTCTACAGTGATCTAAAGTATGAACTCAGTATATACCAGATGTCAGTCTGATGATCATCTATCTCCAGAAGATATCATACGCGCACGTCAACTAGAGCCCCTCCATGAAGCATGGTCAAACTGGCCTTCTGCTCGTAACCTTTGTGATCTCCCATACCATCGTGGATCCTGGCTCAATACTACCACAGTATTACCTCGAAGAAACACTACCTCTCATACAAGATCTCGACCCTACCATGCGCACCCTAGCATCCGAAGAATTCACCACCCTCACTAACACCCTCTCCACCCACATCTTCATATCCTTCCCCTCTCTTCTCGTTCCTCCATCGTCTCCGCGCGATTCGCATGCACTGCTGGAACTGAAAGCCGGCGTTGGAGGGTTTGAAGCGGCTCTATTTCTGTTGGACCTTCTGCAGATCTATATTCGATTTGCTGGTTCAGTCTGGTGGCGAACACACAAAGCAATGAAACACAGCGGGAGGATGCATGTGTTTAAAAGCGAAGTCGCTTATGATGCGCTGAGGTGGACGAGCGTTGTACATTGTGTGTGGCGCGTCTACCAAATTATATTGAGTAGTGGGTGACACGCCCGCTTTCAGGCTTTTCGTTAGCGAAGATGCTAAGAGTATGAACGGGAACAATGAAATGGAAGACATGAAGGTGATGCGGTACAGGTGAACAAGGTGGGCTTTGACTTCAAGCAGCCTGCCTAATCAACTCCAACCACTGTCCTCAGCACTTCAACAAAACAAAATTTGTAGTCCGTCTCACCCATACACCCACCGGTATCATCGTTTTCATGCGAGACGAATGCAGTCAACATCAGCCCGTAACCAACGCCCATACCATCACCAATGATGTTGATCTGAACTCGAATAGAACTGGCGTCGTGTTTTTCAAGTTCTTCGCACTCGTCTGACAGAGTCCAAGGTCGCCCAAGATATTGTCTCCCGCCGAGCTACCTGTTGGAATCTGGTGCGCACCGCTGACCGCAGCGAGAAGATTCGAACCTACACTTATGCGCAGGATCGCGTGACAGATCATCGGGTCAGTCTCTCCCGCATGAACCTCACCGGCTTCCTGGTGACGGCGTGCAGGAGTTTCTGGATGCATTTCACCGAACTGGCAAGAGGGATGTGACTAGTTGCAGCCTTCACACCGTTTGTGGATGCTTGGCGGTCAAACTGATGATTGTGTCGTTTTACCAGCAACTGTTGGGGCACGGTCGGACTCAGATCAAGAGAAAAGAGCTCTTGAATGAGTTCCTCGAGCTGTCGAATGGTCAGTGCTACCGTGACCGTACGTTGCCGTACCATTGGACTTACTTGGCGATACCGTATGGCGTTGTCACGTAGATCTGTGATAATGTGAGCAGCAGCTGCGAATATGTCATCGGGAAAGTGCATCTTGTGTCAACATGCATGATAGTATTAACGACCCATGGCTACGACCTTCAACCGAATCCGAATCACTTACGAAGCTGATTGAGAAACCATGGCAAACGATGATCTGGGGTAAGTGTCGTTGCCAGCGTCTATAAATCCATGCCGCTGACTGACAATCGTTAATTACGGAGCGACTTTCTAACAATGTTATAAACAGTTAATAAAACACCTGTCCATGAACATTCGTACCCTACGACTGATCCGTCTTGTTGACCACATCCACGAACCTTCTGCGGAAGACCGAAACTCAAATTTTGCGCAGGAGTTTTGGCAGCTATGGAGCGACCGTGCAGAGTTCATTGATTTAAGGATGGTCATATTACGGAAAGTGTTGTTTAGGAGGTCACGACGTCCGATGAACGCGCACATATCTGACGAGCAATGCGAAGCCAAGGTCGCCCAGGAACCGGAGATTCATTCGTACCACCGTGCCGCACATCTCCCTCTGAGTACTTGTCACATCAAATTCTCGTGACGTTCCCAGAGTCTGCGGGATTATCATGCATTTTGGCTCAACTGTTTTCGCCCAAAGTACACGGGCATCTCAGCAAAGCGAGCAACGCATTTACGTTTACACTGGAAGTTTCAGCCTATAAACCTGCCTGCTACTCTGACTTTGCCTCACTCCCTTCCACAAACTCCATCATGTTTACTTCCCGCTCCATCATGTTTGCGCTGCTAAGCTTCCTCACTGGCGCCAGTGCGTGTATACAGTGCCCATCTACATTGCAGGTCGATGGTAGTACCTCGTACCTAGGCGAGACCTCCAACTTAACCGACGAGGTCACATATTGCGAGTGCGTCGCACCCACACATCTCCAACATAGTAACTGATAGGCCGGCAGGTACAGCAATGCCAAGTTGATTGGCAGCGACTCAGCAGTGGCTTGTCGGTATTACACCGTAAGTGCTTTCTATAATGTGCAGCTCATTATTCTGGGTTGACATGCAAGCGATGGTATCAGAAGACAGGCCAGATTGAAGATGGGTATCATTCTTGCCCGGCTACCGTCAGTGTGAATGGTAAGTGCTGAACGTGATGTGAAGAGGTAGGGGAGACGAGATACCTAGTTGGAGGAGCAGTGGTCGTCTGCAGACATCCGGGTGTACGCCAGTACTTAGACACCATCTGTTGCGAGAATTGCTAGATAGTCTTGTTTTGTCTCAGCCAGTTGCATCATCCCAACCACCTATTAGAATACCCTCCCAAGTGATGTGTAAGGCTTTACGAGTTTGACGGGGAAATAAGTACATAGATTATGAAAGATGTGAGTGAATGGGGGTCAAATCACTACTGGTACCGAAAAGTACGGACGTGCTTTTATACGTCAGGGAGTGGCTCGTCAAAGCGGTACTGCAAAGGGGATTCCATCATCAGCGGAGTGGCACTCCTTACAGATGATAAGTATTCGCAATCATCCCGGAAATCAGTCTGTCAATGCCCTGGTAAACAATACTGTTTTTGATACTCCTCCACAATACCTCAGGACAACCCTCCTAAGCTAATTAGCACTATTTATAAGTGATTAGAGCCAATTTACGATAATTTCATGTTATTAGATGGATTTTTTACCCCCTGATAATAAGGCAAAAATTAGACAGAACTGAGCAGGGATTCAAGAACATCAACACACATTCTGTTGATGTTAGATGAGTGAGTTTCACAAATTAGATCACCATCAGACACAGTCAGGCAACCGATCGTTGTGTAGCTTATGTAGTTCGTGATTTCCAGTGCCTCGTGCTGGCAGCATGCAGGCTCAAGATGTGACAACGAGATGAAGGATACAATTTCAACAAACGTTGTATCCGCTCGTAAATGAGCTGGGTAATCGGGTACATTGCATTGTACTGATACCCACAGCCTTGAAAGTAGCTAAAGCCATCGTTCTGCAAAAACTCTTCGAATACTGTACTCTGGGATACTTGGAACCCCAAGTATATGAGTACTTCGCATTCTATTCGTGCAGTGCTCTCCTCTTAGGTCGACCAGTTGTAATACGCGAACACATCCTCAAGGACCTTAACAGATGGTTTGTAAGTACTGACGTACACGACTGTCTGCAGACGAACATTGCTCCTCCCGTTGGGTGTCTCGTTTCCCCCACCTCCGTTCAGCAGTGATCCGTCACAGTTGCTCTAGTCGGACAAGAGTCAAATCCTCCTCCAAACTGGCTGTTGGACTGATGACCGCTAGCATGTCAACCGAGAACAATAAGCTGCACAATATCCAGAAAGCACTTACAGTGTAATACGCACAGTGCACTAAGTCGCCGCCATATAACTTGGCACTGTAGTAACTGCCAGCCTATCAGTTACTTTGTTCAACGAAGATGTGTGGGTGCGACGCACGAGCAAAGTATGACCGGGCCGCCTGGGTATTGTGGGATGGTACGTTCGGATACGTATGTGGCAACATCGTCATGCTCGACGTTAAATTTGGCTGGGCACTTTACACAGGCATTGGCGCTAGCGAGGAAGCTGAGCAGCGCAAACATGATTGAGCGGGACGTAAACATGATGGAGTTTGTGGAAGAGAATGAGGGAAAGTCATAGTAGTAGACAGGTCTTTCATAGCCTGAAACTTCCAGTGTGAACGTAAAGGCGTTGCTCGCTGTTGCTGCTGAGATGCCCTACATTAGGCAAAACGGTTAAGCCAAAATGCATGATAATGTCCGCAGACTCTGGAAGAACTGTGAACCTATGAGAAGTTGATGTAGAAAGTACTCAAAGGGAGATGTGCGGTACAATGGGGTCGTGGGGCACGAATGAATCTCCGCTTCCTGGGAGGCCTTGGCTTCGCGTTGTTCATCAAATATGTGCACGTTCATCGGACGTTGTGACTTCCCAAACAACACTCTCCGTAATACGACCATGATTCGATCAAGCTCAGCACGGCCGCCCCATAGATGCTAAAATTCCTGCGCAACATTTGAGTGTTGGTCTTGCGCAAAAGGTTCATGGTCAACAAGACGGATCTTCGTAGGGTACGGTTGAAAAGGCAATGTTTATAAGCAGGTGTTAAATATTCCAATTATCAACTGTTTAGAGCACCGTTAGAAATTTATTCGTAATTTGGCTTGCTGGAAATTGTAAAAAATTGTGGACATGCAGGGCCATCTCCGCCATTCGGACAACTTCATAGCTGCAAAGCAGAGGCCTGGCTACGGTCGCAGAAGACATCGGAGGATATGCGGCAGCAAGGGGTACCAGGCTGAAGAATGTCTATCGCTCGGGTGTGGTTACCAAGACCTCGGCGTAGGATGGATAGCATTGAGATCAGGGGGGTTGCATCAGAAGACCCAGAGAGCCATAATAGGCTGATTCCGAGAAGCTCGCGATGAGAAAATATTGAGAGTATGGAATCTGCAAGACGAAAAAACACTTGCCTTATCACTGCATCAATGCAAGTGGTAGAGGTATTGGATCAGCTTGTCTGGAAATGGTCAGCGAACATGCCGTCAGATGTAAAAAGTTGCACCAGTATGTCCTTATCGTCCCAACTTACATAGCTTGACGATTGTTAGTCACTGGCTGGATTTATGAACTACAGACAAACTCACCAAGTCAAATGAGGTCACAGGAACGTCTGACAAGAAGTCGATAGTAGATGTTGCATCAACAAGTACAGCTAAGTGGTAGGTGCACTTATCTGGAGGGTAGTACTTAGTACTGAAACATCGATGCGCAAATTTTATGTCAATGGTCATTGTACAGAGACATACCTTGTGTCCATCAGTCGTCTTCATGATTACCGGAGTCTCGCCAGACTTCTACTTTGCTAAGCTCCCTATCAGTCTACCAGTTATTCTGATGAAGGGCAAGGACGAAAGGGAAAATCGAGAGCAGCTCTGAACAATTAATATGAATTTCAGAATTCCAGCGGCCTCGTCAATTTCGCTCTCCCGCTCTTCGTACAGAACCCCCCACTGCTCGAAATCAAATACCGCAATAGTCTGGCCCAAGATAAGCACTCACGCATAGGGTCGTACTCAACACCGTCGAGCGTCTGGGATGGAAATTTTTCACTCAGGCCACCACCTCTCTGTGGTCAAGGATTTGGGCTATGCGTTACATGATTGATGGCGCTCCCAAACACCCGTAGTCGCATTCGGTCAATAATTGGACGCGGGGCTCGCACAGCTTCGACTCCTGACTGTACTGCACCGCTAAGTATTTGGACAGGTTTGGGGAGGGGTAGCAGATGAGAAAGACCAAGACCAGTTCCTGGAGTTGCCAAAAGTTAAGACTGAATTGTGCGATGAGCAGAGCGCTGGAAGGAAGGTCGTGGCGCCCTCGAAAGATATCGTCACAAAGTGGAGATAAAACGCGCCTTGGAAGCTCCATTGCAGAAACGAGTAGCGATTTGGGGAGTGAGAAACTTCGGCTGCGATGTTCATCTAACGCACACGCCCCTTGAGAGAGTCGAAGGGATATCTGGAGTGATAGCACCGTGAGCCACATGGATCCCAGATTCGCGAGACTTGTGCAACAACGTACGCGAGGAGGAACGGTTGGTGATGCACTGGAGTAGCAGGTCCACATGAGCAACAGTCCGTGATTCGTGAAGCTGTGCAGGGTAGATAGCGATCGTGCCATTCGACGAGCCTTGAGCAGTGAGCACCAGCAGCTAGGATTCGGGGGGATCGGCTGCGAGGTGGCGCATTTTGAAAGCTGTGGGGATATAAGTTGGAGTCATGGTCAGAGGTGCAGGGGGTTATATCGTCGAGGACGGCGCGGATGATAACAAAGAGCATTCGTGCTGCAGCCTTAATGGAGGTGTGGAGACGGATAGCCTCTAATATCCTGGGCGTCTATGAAAACACGAGGCATGTTAATGCGGTGAAGCAGCACAAAAACGCACAGTACACGCACCTGTGCAGCTTAGAGCAAGACAATCCTTCCACCAAAGCCCGCCTCAACCGTGTTCAACAACATCAACCTTCAGTGAAATGCCGCAGCTCATTACAAGCACCACACCTAGAGTTTAAATGTCATGAGATGCCCATAACGCAATCTCCGTTTTGCCCCATACTACTAGACGACGTAGTATGGTCACTGGCTCAGACGAGAAGATGCTTCGTCTGTAGGACTTGAAGCTTGAAGACAAGCATCGTTTTGAAGAAGATGAAGGGGCATCGAAGTGACTATTAATATTGGCACGATATGGGCAAATAATAGCAAGTGGTGATACAGTTGACTATGCCATAATGTATACGCCCTTAGTGTATATTTTCAATACTGTATCGAGTTTTCAATGGTCCCACTGTGGGACAGTGAGAAAATCGATGCATAATGTATATTGTATAATGTATTGACCTCGCATGCCTATTATACATTATCAGACGGCACTTTTGGTGGTGGGGACCATTGTCAGTGCCAGCTATTGTCCACACATCATATGAAAACCCCATGTACGACATCGTGCCAACCAAGAAATCCACAAACCACATTTCCATAATGACTGCTGAGAAGTATTCCTGCACGCCAGCTTCCTCCCACTCGGCTTACAGCCCTCGAAAGCGAACTAAAATCTTCTCTTCAAGAATTGAAGGCTCGGAATCGCATTTTTGGTGAACCACTATCCTTAGACGAGCTGCTCGAGCCGGCTGAGGAAAAACAAATCGGGGATTCCCTTGGGTTCGACTTGAATGGTGGGGACATGGCCATTGTTGTTGCAGTCAGTCGAGAGATCGCTAAGAAACAGGGTGAGGTGATTGAAGCTGATTCTGATGATGACTCAGAAGAAAATCATGATGCAGCCCCAGAGGTTTCCCGTGTAGAAGCACTAGCGTTATGTCAGCGGCTCGAAGGAGCATGCCTTCAGCAATGAGCATGGACATTCTCAGGACTCAACACACACACTTGATTTGTTAAAGCAAATCCGTCGTTTCCGTGCCCAATTACAATGCGAGGAGCTACTCCATGCGAGGCAGACGACGTTAGACTCGTTTTTTAAGTAGATATGTACTCTTAGCTCTAGCACCTTAGATTTTCGACGCTGTTGAGCGGTGTCACATGTGTTCGTCACATTTAGTCACAATGTGTGACATCGGTCCTTCTGTATAACTTTGATAATGTATAGGTGTGAGGTGGGTCCCGACGTTATACGTTATGGGATAGTCAACTGTACCAACGGAGACAACATCGTTTGGCATGGAGAAACCGTCATCACAGTAGCTCGATTGAGGTGCAGGCCCGGGGATTCCAGGAAAGCATTGAAATTTGACACGCCACTCAAACTCTCTAACGGAGTCAGCTTGTATACGAGAACCAATCTTCCAATTTTACTCCCAGCTCGTACAATCATGATAATGGAACATTTTCCACGCCTACCACAAAAACCTGACCCTCGTACTACATAGTATCAATCAGTACGGTATGTGACAAAAGTCAGGTATTTCTTTTGTGGCACAGTAAGTCGCCGGCTATTGACCCCCACCTGTTACTATCCTACTGCGATGACTATCCCTTAAATACTTTCTAAAGTTCTACAAGCGGCCTGACATCCGATACTGTCAGTGACTCAGTATCTGTCTCTTTTTTTTGCCCGCCGTTCGATATGTCGTCGAACCAGAATGTCGGTCCTGTAATTAATGTGTTACTGACAATTTTGACTAGTTGAGGCAGGCTCGTGTCACGAAGATAAGCGCGTCATGAACTACATACCTGCCACGAGTCAAAGTCAGGGGTCCTATTGTGACTGCCGGCGCCGTAATTCCCAGCAATAGCGCAAATTGTCAGCAGCCCACTGTTGCAAATGCTGGTCGATATCCGATACTCTATGCGAATGCTCACTTCAGCCATCCTATCTCAAGATGGTGCAGTAGACACCTCCCGATCGCGTTTCTTGACGAGTCCTACTCAACAGGAAATCTACCATCGATCAATCTAGCAATTGAACACAAGTTCTCGTGCCCGACTGTCCGAACTTTACCGACTTACGATGTTGATAGCACTGTTTTCGCTGGGACAGGAGTTTTCTTGTTGCTCTCTTCCAGACTCAACATCCGCACCTTCTGCAGCAAACTCTGAGCCCCATTTCTCTCGTAGCGAAATATTCAAACATATTGAAAAGGACTGAGAGCGCGATGTCAGCGCCTTCTAGAACAATAGTGAGTCCAAGGCCCAAGGCTCAGCCTCGTCTTGGCCCTGTGGTTTCTTCTGGCTTCACCGAAGTAGCGGCGTATACTCAGACGATCTGTTCGCAGTCGTACACATCCATGTGGGACGGCTGATTATGACATTGTCGTCACCCCTGAGTTGACAGTTGAAATGCGGAATGGGCCTCGAGTTGCTGAATTATCATTATCTGCTTTGTCATGGAAATGAGACCTGCTTTCATTGCAGTTTGTTCCACACCCCTGGCCCAGAGGTGTCATACACTGCCCCGTGAATGAAATGACTGACTATCATCTGATTATGTAGCCTGGATTGCACGCAGGCCTGGGGGCGCACGGTGCGATGTTTTCTTCTGAGGGCGCACGATGGCCGCATCTTGGGCCTCGGACTGGATCATGGGGAGGTTTGTGGCCAGACACAGCGAAGACTCCACTTATTTCATTTTCTCCTGGCAGAGAACCATTCATACCCGCACTATACTCCCGACAGGGGTTTTCCTGAAGGTTTAAGAGCAAGAGTCATTGACAGCCATCACATC
>NW_024537798.1:0-37545 GCF_016628075.1 Suillus paluster | reverse complement strand
CTTTTACTCCGTACATGCCCCGTGTGCACCGGTGTCGTGTCTGCTGTTCCATTACCTGAACATCCATATTCTCTGCGGTGTGGTTTCAGACTCGATGTCTCATCGTCTGTCTATCGTCAGCTCTGTCTCACATGTAGATCGTAGAAGACTTCCCCCGATGCGTAGCAGTAAGCCAGATACTCGTCGACTGCGGACTTGTAGGTCCTTCGAATGTATGTTTTCTGTCTTCTGACGTAGTTATGTTGATCGCTCACTTAAGACTGACTTCATGTCACTGTCGCTCATAGGGGTATACAACACGGACGATGATTCGTGTTCGACACATGAGTTGCATCGTCTCATACTTAGGGTGGGGGAAACGTGCGATCTTAATTTCATTTGCTTTTCATGTTTAAGATGCTGACATGCACCTTGTTAGTATTGCAATCTTCCCAGATGATGTACGGGCGGTGCCAAAAGAAGATGGAAGCCTGCCCATCATGTCTTATTGGTATGGCAAGGTCGCCAAAATATATTTGAAGGAACAAGGGGACACCCATGTGAGCATACTAAAAGTTCAGACACGCCCAAACTCCTAATGTAGTCCGATGAAGGATGTCTGGCTGGACATACAGTGGTATTACAGACGGATGGACTTGGAGGATAATGGAGTAGAGTGCATTATTCTGTCATTCGCGCAATTGCTGCCAGGATACTAACACATTGAATGCAGCCTGGCTCAATACATGGGCGAGTATGAGCTTGTGCTCAGCGACCACATATCTTTAGTGGATATGACATGCGTCGAAGGTGTGTGTCGTGTGATCAATTGCCCACCATTTGACGCATTCCTGTTCATGTCAGACCATGCTTTGATCGTCAGCTATGATGAAGGCAACATTTCACAACGTCAACTACCACCCGAGACCCCATACCATCGTTGGAATGTGGAAATAAAATTTGTGAAGAGCAGGACGAAAGTGCGCCTTCATGGTATGAATCTTAGTGTAAGGCTATGGCATATTGTTTTCCGCTGTGTAAAATTCTGATCCGTTTGAAATCTCCAGAATCCACAGCGAGCATCGCAGTGTCGCTGCGATGCATGTGATCTTACGCTATACTGTCCCAGCATCTCCCAGCGATACTGCAGGAAATGCAAACAGTGGTTCAATCAAAAATGCCTGGATTCTCTTGAACTTCGGGTAGATCGACGTCCTACGCCAGTGTTGCCGGCTATATACAACGATATTCAGTTGGAGGCAGAGTTCCTCACCATGTTTACCATGCCAATTTGCCGTGGTGGTCCATTTGGGGTGGTCGGCAATGGATCTATTTATTCTCGAGCGAAGTTGCTCTTGAGAGAGGCGAGGACGCATGGTAGCATGCCAGAGGCATGGAGAGATATCCTGGTAGAGACAGATTCATGGGATCATGAGGGAACGAGCTATTACAGGTGCCCAGCTTGTGTAGATGTGTTATGTTGAATTGACTGTATGCTGCGTCTAACGGGTGACATTGATCCGACCTCATAGAGCCAAAGAACATTTCATAATGACTTTATGTAACAATGCAATGCACGATATCAATTTGTATTAGCATATGATCATTGACAAGTGTCCGATTTTCATGGATCCCCTTGTAGTATTGAGCGGCAAATAACACTTTTGGGCTTAGGCATTAACTCAATGCAGGATCGCTGCAGGATTATTCGAGGGTCTAATTCATTGCATCCAATCGGATCACGTTCCGATGAAGCGCTCGACCGATCAATCACATACAATAATCATTTGGGCAAGCTTGGAGCGATCCTGATTCCTGTAGCGAGTTGGCACACTGCCGCTGATCTGCACGCTATACCAAAAACGATTTAGATTTTGAGAGCCACCCCCTACTGTGCCAAGAACACGTTGTGTTGCATTGTCGCCGCATTTTATTTTCGTTCTGAATTACTGGTACCCTACATTTTTCTCTGTGCCCCATAGTGTCTCTCTGTCACCACAGAACATCTAATCCATGGATCCCTCGTTCACATTCCGTCACTGGAGCAAAAAAAATCTAGGAATGCTGATGAAATCAAAGGGGACAATCGAAGATGTGGATGGGGAGTGTTCATTCAAAGTCTCTGGAATGGCCTCACAGAGCTGCCCGATCGCTGCACACTATCGGGTGCCCCTTCGAGCCATCAACAAGAAATTTGGACTCTACAGGCATATTGTGACCCACCTGACCGACTCTCGAAACCCTCTGGCTATACAACTACGAGATACATACCTTTCTGTCATGGACTATATGCACGATGTGCGCATCGCATTTTTCACGGATGCTCGAGGATCTGCAAATCCTCTCGAAGCTGGATTTAGGTCTCCAGCAATGGATTACTATCTATGGTTGGACCATAAGGTCGGCGCCTTCCATGATAGGAGTCGTGAGATCCTGGAAAAGGATCATAATGTAACCTTCAAGTCCCTACAGAATAGGGAGGGCAATGATATCATAACGTTACGTATGTGGTCCACCATGAATCACCTCGATCTGTCTCTGATCTGCGATGAAGTTGATTGGAATGCCTATCACACGACTAACTGTAATGAATACGATCTGTGCGGTGTATTTCAGGGCTGTGTTTCCGAAGAGGATCTTCAACGACTTCTACATGCAGTCGATTCCTCTATGGATGGAAGTGACGTGCCCAAGGAATCACAAAGCCCGACACCTGTTCATTCGACGGACAAAAATAATCAGACCATATCTTTGAAAGATACCACGGTGTGTCCCTGCATACGGTTGAGTGTCTACTAACTCATCTTACTCATCCTGCCCTAGCCGGTCGATAGTGAGAAGCTGTTGGATGCAGTTGATTTATATGCAACTCTTGCTCCAAATGAATCTGCCAGAACTACCGTGGCTCGTTCCACAGACACAGTCACCACTGTCAATCAGACAACTGAAATACCAGATGTCGTGGTATGTTCAATCGCACTGTTGTGTATTATTTTCACCTCATGCTCCTTTAGTCACTGGGTGTACAAGCGGGAAGGACCACTCCTGGAGATGCGGTTGAAGATGATGCCTGCGTCGAAAGTACTGGCGAAAGTCCAAATTCTGCATGTTTACCAAAGTCGGTCTTGAGACCTGTATGTGCATTTCACGCCGTTTATACCGCATCTTATGAATCCTTGCAAGTTCCCACTTCCATTCGACTGGAATTACTGCAAGCGTGCCCTTCGGACCATGGGTATCAAGGCCACTCGTGTTGATCTTTCACGGTGGTTCATCGCACATATTGTAGTCCGATTACGAGAACTGCATGGACTGGATGAGGACACCCCTCTTGACGACGCCTTTCAAAACGGGTCTGTTAGTGAAGCCACCTATCAGGAGTACTGCGAATTATATGGCATATCAAATTTCCTGAGCGCGACACAGACCATTCCACAGGAGCGACAGAGTATCGCACAATTCTTTATTTCTGCTGCTCGTGGTCTGAGCCTGTCAAACATGCGTGTTGATTGTGCTGTCCAATGTGATGCAGAGTCGTGTGGGGCACCTGTGGACAGTGACAAAACATTTAACGATGATGGAGTGCAACTGGAACTTTGTACGCACCACGAAGCCAGTGAACCACATGGAGCGGACGAAGAATATTATACCAAAAATTTTGCACTTCCTGTTAGTTGATTTACATGCGGCCTGTCGTGATGAATCTACTGATGTGATTGATGTAGGATTACATTTCAGATGTGCTACCATCAGGCATCGACGCAGAATGTTCTACAGGTCGATCACACATCCCATCACACTGTACAGAGCAATCGATCACACTGGACTGTGATAATCCTTGCTTGTCTGCTTCCGACTGGACCCAAGCGGCTGTCGATATATCCAATCACCAATATGATGTTCCCGCTTTACATACCACCTCTTCCAGTGACCTACTTGCAGACAAACCTAGTGATAGTGACAACGATACCGTCCCTCTGACTAGATTGAGATCAAAGAATCTCAAGAAAGACAAGCCCTCTATGACAGTCACCGACACAAGGCGTCGTGGAAAATCGCAGTCACAGCACGATATCGACCCTCAGCCGAGCCTTGTAAGACCTGTGGTATTTGCTGCCTCGCGGTCACAGGGGAAAAAGAAGGCGAGGATCGCATCACCACCAGTGGCCAAATATACCATACAGGACCTGATTGATGCGTGTCAGATCGATTCCACAAGTATTCCGCCATCGGTAGGTACTCCATACATCTCTATCCAATCTTGCATGTTTTGACCAGATAGATTCACGCATTTCTCCTTGATCCCAAGAGAGAAGAGTTCATCCAAAGGGAGATCACATCACAATATGATTCATTATTGTGTCTTGCGCGATTTGTAGCTTCCGCCCTGATGAAAAACTCCTTGTCTGAAGCTGTTATCACTGCAGCGACATCGTTCATGAAAATTGAATGGTGGCTTGAAGATGTCGCCGTCGAGTGCAAGGATGCATCGGAGAAGAATGACATGTCACTCTCCCCATTTGTGAGTGACAGTGGAGTGAACGTTGTGTGTGTTGCTCATCTTCTGTGTGTTGGAATTCACACCAGGCACACAATGTCTTGGTCGAGCTTTCCAATCGTGCCTCACAGGATGAATCATCTCTGAGAACTGCGTTGGAGAATTACATCTCGGTTAATGTATGTATATGCCATATTACACTACAGCTAAACTGACACAACTTTGTTATCACAGGCTAACAACGAACTAAAACATGTTGTGACCTGTGCTTCGATATTTGTGCAAGCTACGGGTGTCACAGTCGGGAGCAGACAAACAGTATGAAGGTGGATTTAGGATATTAGCCACGATCAACAAGGCACGTCAGGGGAACATACTGGCGTGACACCATGGTATCGCGTTAAAGGCTACACATGTACAAGATCTAGGTATCATATGATGACATCCTACAATGGAGTGAATTTCCTCAATACCATGTCTAGCTTCTCCCTCTCCATTAGATTCCCTCTGTCCAATTGATCTCCGCCGTATAGTAGCACGGGGGCGGTCTTTCTTTTAGTGACTCCGAGATGCACCAAGATAGCTACCGCAATATCTATACTTGGCCTTGCTGTTTCCGTGTCTGCTACAGCTGACTGTGGTCCCCCCTTTGCGCGATATTGCTTGCCTTGTTTGACCATGATGCACAAGGCTAGCATCGATCTTGTGAATAGTCCTTGTCGTGCAATGTTAGTCATAACAGAAACCGAATTATAATCCACCACTCATACGTATTCTGGGGGACAAACGCGGTATTCCGATCATCATGCGTCGAAATGTCTCAAGGGCATTGTGGAGCATCTGGTTTGTCAAACAGTCACCGGAAGAAACGTCCAGGTAACGAGATATTTCGGTGAGGTGCATGCACCCGTAGTGATAGAAGTGCCCCCCTGTGGCAAAGGATGCGACTGGTGTATAGACAGCATGCACTTGAGCCGGGGGCATGATTCTGCGAGTCAGTAGGTCAGTGCGTGTGTGATATACCAATGGCCATCACGCACAGAACATCTCCAGGATATAGGGTGATCACCTCGACATCGCAGTGGGCTCGTATCCAATCTTCATTTTCGGTGAAGTTGCCTAGCCGTATTGCGATCTCTTGTAAATGTTTGCGATCGTCGTGTCGATCCTTTGGCCAGAATACGACCCAAAACTTGACACCTACTTCCATCCTCGCCCACGTTAAGGACCCCTCCGCATCGTGATGAGGATATGTCAAGAACCCAGCATGGTGTAGGATAGCCCACCCCTTGACAGTGAAGTTTTCTGGATGTACCTTGGACGAGATTGGGACGTCATATGTCGTGTGGTTCCACCCATGAACGAGGCCGTGATCGAGATTTCTGTCCTTGTTGTTAGTCGCATTGTAGGGGTGGTAGATGGAGTGAGACATACTTCAAGGCATCTGGGAGTGATGCCTGCGCGAGTGGAATGTCTAACACACATTGTATCGCCCCTGGATCCTTCATAGATTTGAAGAAATCTTTGAGAAGCCCTGCCTGAGTTACCCTTGTATGATCCATTGCACGGGCCTTGACATCTTATGATGCAATCAGTCTCCAGCATGTGTTTTGGTCGACGATTCAGCCCTACCGTGCACCCATACAGCTCTATTCGGCGAAATTGCGTAGTATTTATCCAGAAACTCTGCTGTCAATTCTTCGCCCACATAATGATTTCCGATCCCTCTAATAACGACTGGCTTGTTTTGACTCAGTGACTCGCTGATTGAATCCAGTATGTCGTGTGTTGGAAGGTCCTTCATGGAGAAGTGAACCACATATTTGGAATCCGGTAAAGACACTGGACATTGAGCGAGATATTTAATGATTGGGATGTCTACAGCGTCGCAGAGATTGATATCGTGACCGTCGTACACTGCTGGGAGTATTGTGGTGTGTCCATCGTTCCATCGTACCATAGGACTATTCTTCGGGACCTCTGTCCCCAACAATCCGATTGTCAAGTCATTTGGTCTTTCATCTGACATCCTTGCTCAGTGTGCTTGGATAGGGATATGCGCGCGTCGCGATTGTAGATCGTCAGTGATGGTACAGTGTATGGCCGAAATGCGGTATCGATAAATTCCTTATCACACGCATTTGGGCCGATAGCAATCATCATTCAATTGAACTGGGCACAAATACTGTACCCATAGATATCAAACACGCTACACACCACATCATTGACATTACGTAATGTGACATGGTAAATGACTCGGCCTCTGCGATACAATACTTTACACAATGAATGTCATCCTGTCCTAGATGCAAGCAGGATGCATTTTTTCAACGCTTGATATAACGAAACCTCTATTTACCGCTCATGCGCTTAAACCAACGCTGGGGAATTTGTGAAGTCATTCTGGTGTTGAAGCAACAAGGATCCTCACATCTTCGTCCTCCTTTGATTGACCATCTGTCGGTGATTTGGACCTCATGTAAGACTCCCCAATAGCCATGTCACTCAATGAGTGAGTAGGCATCCTGGGCGGATCTACTCCCCGATTATCAGAATCACCATTGGATACCCTCTCAGAGGCAGAGATGTCATGAAGATCGTCGGTGTTCATGGCAGTGACCTCCTCACTCTCGCTGATGTTACCCTGGCGCGGAATGACCTGTGTTAGAGGGGGCTGACTCGTTGAGGATGAGCCACCTTCCATGTCATGGTCATGGGTGACGTGAGATGCGGATGCCATCCGGTCCGCTGGTGCAGCTTCGCCAATGGACGACATAACGGGTGATGAGGGACGATTAAAGAGCTCTGCTGTCCCACTCTTGGAACGCTTTGGATGCCCCCGTCCGCCTTGACTCTGTTCGAAATGGTGTTGAACAAGGTCAGATCGACGCGGGCAGTTCAGACAGGACAGGTACGTTACCTTTGGGGGAGAGAACGTGTTCGACATGGCCCTCTTCCGTTTTTGCTGTTCCGTTCCCTCTAGACGGTCAGTCGACTCTGAGATCTCCATATCATTGAGGGCCCCTGCTACATCTCCATCATCATCATCGACATCTCCTTCGGCATCCACGTCATCGGCATGTTCATCATCATCATCATCATCATCATCATCATCATCATCATCATCATCATCATCATCATCATGTGATGCGGCCTGCAACCAATTCAACTCGTCGTGCGATATCATGCTAATTTCAGGGTTAGTCAGGCTATATTTCCAGCCAATCTCATACCTATGAATAGGAGTCGGTAGTTCTGGTAGAGGCCTAAAGTTAGGGTGACTACTTTCGAGTCGCTGTTCAGATGACGCCTTTCCCAGCGCATGAAAGATATGTGCTAAGGATTGGGGATGCGTGTCGATGTGCACAAGCGCGGAATACAGACGGTCCATCCCTAGTGCCTCATGGAAATCGGCGTCGTTGTCGATCTCAAGACGCCCAGGACTATCAGGAATAAGTATTCCATCGACATCCCCGTCAATGGGACGATTTGCCAGCTGTCGCAATCGAAGCAGGATCCATGTCCCAAGCTTCAAGAAAATGCGCGAGTTACCTTTCTCAAACGCAATCCTGTTCCATTTCTCCCAATCTTGAAGGGTGGACGGGAGCTCAACATCATTATATTCCCCTGCATCCTCCTGTGTGATGTTAGGCTGCACGTTGTCTCATATGGAGGTATGGCAGACTCACAATGGTGCCTGTGGTGTCGCCAATGTTGTGATCATATTTATCCTGAACCCCATCAGCCTAATGGATGCGGTCAATTGACAGTCCAGAATCACATAACGATGACATTACCTTGTCGCCTCCCAACACAGCCTTACGGGGTTGCTTCTGTGATAGCGCATCTTGCTGCAGGCCGTCAGTTGATATAATTCTGTCGTCCTAGCGGGACATACCATTTGATTTGTGGTCTTTGAGTCGAATGTTGATCGTCCCTTCACGGTCGCTGATGCACTCGCTTCGTGCATGGTCTTCATGCCCTTATTTCCCCCATCTGCATCATACTTCTCTGTGTTAGATTATTTCAATTACATCGATCGGTCGTTACACACGATTTCAGGTGTTGAATGTGTCGCAGTATTGCCGTTAACATCCTATTAAACACGGTTCATTAGACAAGATAGCATTCGCATATGGACGAACAGACTTCATCTTCAGACTCGACAATTTCTTTTGATTTTCCTTTGGCGCTGACAGCCCTTGGAGCACGTTTCGTGCGAGCCTGACCCTGCTGAGTATTTGGAAGTTAGTACTTCTGCATCCAGTCGATCGGTGAATACGTACTACATCAGCAGTTGGCTTTGTTGCGGCGCTTCCGCGAACGTCCTAATCAATAAGCGTAATGATGAGATCACCGTGGTCAGTTGACATCCATGAGACCAACCTTTGCCTGATTTCCGCCCTTCCTATTATTACGTGGCTTTTTTCCGTCCTCCTTCATATGGAACATATTCGCCGCCTCATCGATATCATCCTCCTCTGGGTGAGAGGTAGTGCCTGATGACGTTGCAGACCCTATCGGGGCCACCGTTGTTTTGACCTTTCTGGTGGTCCTACGGCTGCCCTTTCCCTTCTTTTCCTGAACATCACGATCGAATCGAACCACCTTCTCGCGCTTCACCGATGTGCCCACCGCTGGACTGCTGGGCTTGTACTGTCCCACTATATTGTCAATCATATTGTCTACTGAAACCTTGTGAACCGCAGTCGTATCACCACACATGTCCTGGTCCTTGCAAAATAATTTATGGTATTCCACAAGACTGACTGAATGAGTGGATCAGCATGAATGAAACAGTCACATATATGGCTGTCACGCACGCGTCTTGATTATCATAGAGACCTTCTGCTTTTTCTTAAAATCAGCCCATGAGCGTTTCATCCGTCTCAGGGTGGCATTCTGCATTGTCTTGTCGAATGCGTCGCCGTGAGATGCCATCGTAAAATGGTAGTCGAGATGAGCCGAACGCCATGTTTTGTCCGAGCCAGGGGCATCATCCTGGACCTCTTTGCAGAACGCCAGCAGTACCTCACAGTAGTAATACGTGATTGACTCGTAGGTAGTGGTGACAGATTCAGGTGAATTCTCCAGCTCAAGGAGCGCCCGGCAGGTACGCTGATATATACCAATGTGATGAAGCAGTAGCCGTAACGCAGCGTAGCATTGATTCGGCACGGTCACCTATATATTCCCATTGTATCGGCCAATCAGGGACAGCGCGCACAAGATCACACACCTTTTTGTTGTTGATACAGAGAGTCAGGGTAGTGCCAGCCTGGGCCAATGAGAATTCGTAAGTCAATATAGTGTCTAGCACTTTCAGCGCGTGCTTTTGTATTTCAAGAACGATCGGATTCTCGGTAGAGTACTTCGACATATCCATCGTGCAACGATGTTGGTGGAAGGAGTTCACAATATGGCCGTGGGAAAATAATCATTGCCCTAACATTTGCGATCACGTGCGTAACTCGTTCATCCACTCACCATCTATCCATAGATTCAACATGATCACTCCTGGCCATTTCGGTGACTACTCACGCAAGACTGCGACTACGACGAGGCGTACGGCAAAGGCCAAGTCACTTCATTCGCCATATGAAAAGCTGACCCCCATTTTTACTGAGGGGGACGATGGCGTGGATATGACTATAGATGATGAAGTTGATGCTGGGCAGCAGTTAGAGCCACACGTACTCCAGAATGCCATTGATGTACGTATTATTTTCATCACCGTAGCGTGTGGCTATTAACCTATACGACAGCATTGTGTGTATTGTCAGGACGTTGGCTCATACATATGGAAGTGTACGAGCGAAGGTTGTGGGATTAGGGTTTGCGTTGGGAAGGCTAATGGAGATCACGGATGTATTGATGCGTCCCCAGACGAGCTCACGGGTAAGGTCCAGGTGGAAGAGACAACCTTTCGGTGTCCTCAATGTTATCGTGAGCAGTCGTTGCCACTCGCCATATGTCGTTCATTTCTCATTGATGAAATGCGCTCATTGACCTGGAACGTTCCTAGTACAAGATTCGTGGATATGCGGTGAGACAGGAGTTCATCCACCGCAACTACTTCCCCCTCCTGTCTGTGTTCTTATCATGGAGCGGCTTCGGTCGGGAATACGCTGCGGATGTTGTCCGACGGTCCCTCCAGGAACACTTCCACCTTGTTCCCTCTAGGGTAAGCCATTAGATATAATCACCCGAACCGTATTTAAAACTCTTGCCCGTAGTTGAGGATAGCCTCCCGCAAACTTAAAGGTGGCAATAACCGTCCAAACGCTGTCAAGCCTGATTTCGACTGGCTCGCGAGCCTCAAATACCATGGTAACCTGCTCGTGTTCATTGACACCCATTCAGATACCAACACCGGGGATCTTGTGGTTTCTGGCAATGCGACTAAATCAACTTCGGTGCCAGTACATGAGGTAAGCCACTCGACCACATACCCTACGGCAATTCTCAAGTTTCTTCACCGTCTCTCTCCTAGCTCTTAGAAAATTACATGGGAGTTCACCTGCAATCGGCGTCCCAAGAAATTCGAAGGTTGAATAACAACTGCATCGCCGGGCCATTCATTCGTGGGATCGTTCTTTGCTCCTGCGGATCTACGGGGAGAGTCACTTCGAGCGTCAATCGTTTGAAGAAGCTCGTTGAAATGTGAGTTAGAAGTGCAATTCTGTCGACGCTGGTTCTTATGTATCACGCACAGGGATATCTTCGATTTCGTTTTATCCTTTGCTGGCGTGTACACCGTGGATTCGCTTGTTGTCCCAGCGCTCGGTCGCTTCGTCGAAAACGTATACATATATGATATGGACCCATGGACGGCATTAGTCCAATCGTTCGGCGAGGATAAGCATGCCCTGAACAGCACCCCAGTCATGTTGTCGTTTGCGCAATTTCGGACTCTTCCCAACAATACCCAACAACGTGTCGTTGATACCCGCGTATTGGCGTACTCCAACTTCCCAGATGCCAGGCCATGGGGCCTCGACATGTATAGATGTTCCAACAAATGTTGTGGTGCCCTTGCTCATGACATGACCTTTTATCCCGATGGAAAGCAGTGGTATGGGAAGAGGTGGCTAGATACCGAGATGAAGACCACGTGCATGAAGTGCAAGCAAACGCAGAGGAAACTATCCGCTCCCTCATGGGTCTATGCATGCCCTGGTGAAAATCTCGGCCGTGTCTGGTACCGATGGCCCCTTAGCCTCGCCCAGCGCATGGACATTGGGATCACTGAATGAATCATGCCAATTGGTCACTGACGATGATGCGGAACAATGTTATACAACTGTCGCTATGTGTAGCTGTATGTACCATTCACCATCATGGTGAATAATGAAATGTCTTTTGTCGCTCAGTATTTTGTAGTCCTTCAAGTGCTTCTTAAGGATGGTAGCGTTGCCTGAGTGGCACATTAACTGTTCGTTGCCGATAATGGACTGCGAAATGTTTGATGTGACTGATAATGTATTTCTTGCGTCGTAGTTTCGCGTTCTTTATGATAGGCAGGGGATGATGTCTGGCAATGCAGTGATAGTGTCCCCCAGGATGCCCGCTTGGGTGATCTGTCACAGTCGGCCATTCACCATAAGATCTTCCTATATTGCATAGTGCACATATTCACATTCTATCTACACTGACATGGGCACAGTCATACAGACCGTCCTAAGTGCACCGCAGCCGGCGACTCAGCACAGTAAGTCATGTTTGTTCTTGTAGCGTGTGAAAGTCACGTGATGGTTGAAAATGCGTTTTTTTTTCAACTTTGCTCTTCTTCTCTCAACTTTTGTGTCTTTCTACATCCGTCTCCTTGCCGTATGTCCCTTTGGGGGCTCTGAGCTGTTGCTCTGGCATGGTCTCATGGATGATCCTCGTGTTCAGCGCCTTATGGGCGTATGACTGTTGTTTACGGTCGCACGCTGGGTCTTTTCCTTCTTCCTTTTAACTCTTCCATCTGTCTCAAGCCCTGTCTCCTTGCCGTATGTCCCTTTGGGGGCTCTGAGCTGTTGCTCTGGCATTGTTTGCATGGGTGGCCCTCGTGTTCAGCGCCTTATGGGCGTAAGACTGTTGTTTACGGTCGCACGCTGGGTCTTTTCCTTCGTTGTTTTCACTCTTCCTTTTATCTCAAGCCCTGTCTCCTTGCCGTATGTCCCTTTGGGGGCTCTGAGCTGTTGCTCTGGCATTGTTTGCATGGGTGGCCCTCGTGTTCAGCGCCTTATGGGCGTATGACTGTTGTTTACGGTCGCATGCTGGGTCTTTTCCTTCGTTGTTTTCACTCTTCCTTCTATCTCAAGCCCTGTCTCTTTGCCGTATGTCCCTTTGGGGGCTCTGAGCTGTTGCTCTGGCATTGTTTGCATGGGCGGCCCTCGTGTTCAGCGCCTTATGGGCGTAAGACTGTTGTTTACGGTCGCACGCTGGGTCTTTTCCTTCGTTGTTTTCACTCTTCCTTCTATCTCAAGCCCTGTCTCTTTGCCGTATGTCCCTTTGGGGGCTCTGAGCTGTTGCTCTGGCATTGTTTGCATGGGTGGCCCTCGTGTTCAGCGCCTTATGGGCGTAAGACTGTTGTTTACGGTCGCATGCTGGGTCTTTTCCTTCTTCATTTTCACTCTTCTATCTGTCTCAAGCCCTGTCTCTTTGCCGTATGTCCCTTTGGGGGCTCTGAGCCGTTGCTCTGGCATTGTTTGCATGGGTGGCCCTCGTGTTCAGCGCCTTATGGGCGTATGACTGTTGTTTACGGTCGCATGCTGGGTCTTTTCCTTTGTCGTTTTCCTTCTTCCATCCGTCTCAAGCCCTGTCTCTTTGCCGTATGTCCCTTTGGGGGCTCTGAGCTGTTGCTCTGGCATTGTTTGCATGGGCGGCCCTCGTGTTCAGCGCCTTATGGGCGTAAGACTGTTGTTTACGGTCGCACGCTGGGTCTTTTCCTTCGTTGTTTTCACTCTTCCTTCTATCTCAAGCCCTGTCTCCTTGCCGTATGTCCCTTTGGGGGCTCTGAGCTGTTGCTCTGGCATTGTTTGCATGGGCGGCCCTCGTGTTCAGCGCCTTATGGGCGTAAGACTGTTGTTTACGGTCGCATGCTGGGTCTTTTCCTTTGTTGTTTTCACTCTTCCATCCGTCTCAAGCCCTGTCTCCTTGCCGTATGTCCCTTTGGGGGCTTTGAGCTGTTGCTCTGGCATTGTTTGCATGGGCGACCCTCGTGTTCAGCGCCTTATGGGCGTAAGACTGTTGTTTACGGTCGCACGCTGGGTCTTTTGCTTTGTTTTCACTCTTCCATATGTCTCAATCTATGTCTCAATCCCTGTCTCCTTGCTGTCTCCTTGCTGTCTGTCCATAAATGTATAACATAAATTGTCAAGTGTATTGATTGATGTGTGATTGTGCTGTGAAAGCATCAGTGTTTTCGGTTTTCATCGCTGATCCACGGTTACTTGAGCCAGCACCAAAAGAAGGTAGGGCTGCTCAATTCTTGGGCTCACTTTGCGGGCTCAGCCCAGTAGAGTTCACTTGTCAAATATTGAGATTTTTAAAGCGTTGGTGATGCTGCTGAGAGAGAGCTGCAACTGATTCTGATGTGATACAGATGAATCCCCAGGCTGTGGTCCATCATGAATGTCGGTTCATATCTTATGATCTTGGATGGCCAGGATCCGTTCCTCATGTCCGTATTTTTGAATAGTGTTAGGATAGAGATCATGGGTCATAGTTGCAATACCAATAGAAATGTGCCATACCCTGCAGATCTGCAAACATATACTCTCATGCAGAACTCTCCAAGATGAAGTGGCTAAATGCCATGATGATCGCGGTCCGCTTATCAGTGTTGTTCCATCCATTGCTCCTCAGGAACTCATTCATATGACAGTTCTTAATATGGTCATTGGTAGATAATGTTGACGCTTCATAAGATATTGCTAACGTCTTGGGCATTACTAAGAAAATATCGGCGAAGGATTCCACGATGTTCGCCCAGGAGATTAGAATATACATTGACTCCAACGACAAACGAGGGGATGAGAAGAACAAGAACGAATACTCTCATAATCCACTCATCAATACGGGGGCGAAAAAGACAAACCATGGCCCAGCTCTATGGCCCCTGATCCGTGAAGTCAAGGTGCGGTGTAACGCCAAAGCTCTTTCCACGTTTGCCATTTTGGTTGATTTTCCCGTTGTTACCGATGTCAATGCTGCACGGAATAGTATTGCAAAGGACTATATGGAGAAGTGCAACTGCATCTGTATTCTGGTGCCTATGCTCAGCTAGATCGATCGAAGTTGGTTCATGAGTAAGGATGATATCCTCGCTAATTTTTCTCTGAACCTCTGCTTCGACATGAACAACTTGGTCTGCATTGTAGTAGGTCTTGATAATAAAGTCATCGGAAACCTGAAATGCTACAAATTGTTGGGTCGATTGTTGATTTCTAAATTGTCCAAATGAACTTAGCTGCATTGTCGACGCCTTCCTGAACGACTCGCTGTGTAAATTCGGTTTCAAAATAGCTAACCATTTCATGCAGGACTCTCCAATTCGAGGTGGCTAAAAGCCATGATAGTTGCAGACCGCTGATCAGTGCGGCTGCGGACTCCGAGAGTTCCAGAAAATTTGGGACAGAAGAAGAAACTCGGAAAGGCTCACATAAATAGATCGAAGTTGGTTCATGGGTAGGCATGATATCCTCGCTAATTTGTGCTTAACCTTCTGAGGCGGATAAGATCAGTGGTAAGATATTTACAGCATCACGCCGAAATGACAATGTCAAAATGGAATTCTCGTCAGCTGTCAATTCAATTGAACACAATCAGTGAGGCCAACATTGGTTACAAAAACATACATCTCAATCGCTTGGCAGTCGATGTTTGAAGGAGTGTGCCATTTCCGCGAGTGCATTTTGCCTTCTGACGGCTGGAAGTTCATTTTCCGACATTGGTACTTCCAGACTGCTCTTCAGCGGTGCGTCCTTCATACAGGACACGTACAGCCATACTCCTCAACACGATCGAGAAATACATGTCCAATGACATTCTGGGGCTGGCAAAAATGCTTTCCCGATCGATCCATTATGGTACTAGCGCTCAACTCCCCTCGGCGACAGAATTCACACGGTTGCTTCAACCACCTTTCTTGCATCATGAATTCATCGAAATACTACAGCAAGAAGCCTATTGTCCTTATTGTAAAGGCGAAACAGCCTGCGGATGCGATAGAGATCGCTTTGGAGCGACAATTCTCATTGAAAAAGGATGGAGATACCCTGAGTTTGTCTATCGGCCAGGAATCGGTGTGTGATTCTGGGTATGCTCTTTGTGATTGCTCAATGACATGTAAACACATAGGTTACGGTACCCACCCAATGCCACGATTCATTACGCCTACTCATTCATCATCACGATATTTATCGGCAGACTTCCACTGCGCTCTTGGCGCTGCCGCACCCATCACCACTTGTACCGATCTACTTTGCCATTACATTTTACTACTGCGAAGTGCTGCTGGCATTCCAGAAAGAGGTGATAGATGACGCACCTGGTTCAGACAAGACATGGCGCTCGGCACATCTCGATTATCATTTTGCGATGGCGTTAGATGACCACGCATTCAACCAGGAGAAACAAAAAGCAACGCTATCGAAGATCAAACGCACTTGGGCTGATTTCAAGAGGAAGAAGGGATATGAGCCAGTCGATCAGCGTGCGTAACATCCAGATCGTTATACCTTCCATCGTTTGCTGATCTCATCTATCAGTCAATATCATCGAGTACCACAAGCGGATGTGCAAAGGCAAGGACATGTGCGGTGATCCCTCTGCAAATCATCGTATATCGGTGTCAGATATGATTGCATCCATAGTAGCATCCGACATCGGCAGCACGCCAATGGTTGTTGATGCAGAGAAGGTCGAAAAGAATTTTCGGATCAATTCTGACCAAGAGGAGGACGACATCGACGAGGCTGCGAATATCTCGGAGATTCAGGCGGATGGACGGAAAGAGCGTCGACAGACGAAGGTCGGCCGTCGGGAAAAGGTTCGTATCAGTATATTCAATGAAATGCAGAGAGCTAACGACGTCGTTTGTCGATTAGGGTGCTCATGGACGCGTGGAGGCAACAACTGACAGTGTATGTACCCAACGATCTACATGATCCATATGTAATAATCATTGTTATCGATAGGTTGAGGGCCGCACGAACCGATCTTCCAGGAAGATAATCACTAGGGGCAAAGGGAAGGCGATTGTTGAGTCTGGGGGACAGGTATGTGCACCCATCCATGAGCCAGCGCTTCTTTGATTCACCCTGTTGCATAGGATGATACCCATAAATATGCCACACGCTCGACACCCGACATGGTACGAGCTGCGCACACAAAGGGAAAAGAGAAGGAGAGTATCGAGTCTGGTCACGAGGTCTGTGTGTCCAACTGCGAGCATAAGCTTTGTTAACTACCCTTGTCAACTAGTATGACAGAGGCGACACTATGTCTGACATGGATGGTATTGATGAGGGCGCACAGGCCACACCAGGAATACCAAGATTGATGGGTGTGCGAGCACCATCAGCAGCGGAGTCGGGCACTTTGAGAGGAGTCGATGAGGTGGGATCATCCATCAGTCGTTCCGGGCTATCGATTTACGTCTCCAATCTGATGATGTCAGGAGGGTGCTGGTGACTACGAGGATGCAGACCTCCCGTCCACCTTTGAGGACTGGGAGAACTGGAACCGGATCGCATTCCAGAACGGCAACTCACACATATTTCTGAAGCTTGGTACTTGGATACTACTTCGATTCCGACAGCTGGCGAATACGCCCATTGACGGGGATCTCGACGGGCTTCTGATTCCCGACCATCCTGCGCAATTCGACATAGAGGATAACGCCGATTTCCAGGAGGCACTAGGAATGACCCGTCTGTATTCTGCTCTCGCGCACATCGACACAAATCCAGAATATCTAGTCCACATCTTCCATGAGATCGGAAAGGCGTCCTCTGAGGAGCGACTTGGAAGCAGTCACCCTGGAATTAGACCCCTGCCAGAACTGCCGGCACCCATCAAGAGGTATGTGACTGGTCGGGAATATTTCACAACTAATCCAGAATCTAGCATGATCTTGAACGACCAGCCACCTTGGTTGAAGACTTTTCCCCTCGATCACGAGGTACACGACGATGAACAGGATGACCAGCATGCCGAAGATCATGTCGACGATTATGGTGGAGGTGTATCAGGGGCCCTCAATGAGATGGTAATCTCTGGTGCGCAAGAGCCAGGGGACATTTCAGAATGGCAGGATACACAAGCACGCAAGAGGCCGCTGTCAAGCACGCTGTATCTACAAAAGGTGAAGTACCTGTGTTTTAATATCTGCTGGTGACGTCCTGACCATCCCCAAACCCCGTAACACAGAGGGAAGGCAGACATGCATTTGCAAAGCGCACGAAGAGCAGTACAGCAAAGTCATTCATCCATCCTTCATCACCGGTCGTGCCACCCATTGCACCACATGCAACGGCCACTTCAAAGGTCATCATTGTTCCAACGACTGAGCCATCTCGAATGGAGACTGTCATCGTTGCACCGCCCTCGATAGCATTCGGATCTCACATCATTCACGACTATGATATGAACGCTGTCAGTGACTCGATGCATAAACGCAGCCAGGATAATACGAGCGAGCCGAGTGAAATTGGGTTGGCGAGTGAGAGTGAGAAGGACTCTGACATGCAAATATCGTCGGCCTCGGAGGTACATGAGGCAGTGGAGCAAATCGATGATTATGAGGAAGCCAGCTCTGCCTCTGACATCATCTCCATGGAAGATGACGGTGCTGGGGAGTCAGACTCGCCCCAGAAGCCTACTAACAACGTTAGGAAGACCAGGGAAGGTACTGCGAGACCGGAATTATAATCCACAGCCGGGCAATCAAGGCTGCGGGAAGATGTGAGGTTTCTTGTTGCTTAAAATCTAAAATGACTTTACGAATTAACTCGCAGCGGTGTATTAGCAGGAAAGACAGATATCTCGGACGCTGAAATGTTTTACTGTATGTTGTTGATATCTCACATGTTCAGTTCATATATCCTGCCTGCCTCGTTTACCGATTCATGCCTATAACGCTGATCAGCACGTAGTAGTTGTGGTGGGTGATGGTGGTCCCTCCTTCTCCTGCCCGCCTTAAAAGAGGAAGCAGAAAAGGAGAAGATAATGGCGGAGAGACGGGGGAGAGAGTTCAAACCACAAGTATAAGCCACCATGCCTGTCGGATGATGAGCTGTAGGATATTAATTGCTGTCAGACTTCTAAGCTCAAGGAGGTGGTAGTTTAGATAAATCGATTATATTTCGGTGTGGAGAGTCGGAAACTGGGGCTGAATGAATACCATCTTCCATGCACAGTCCAAATCAAGAGACCCACTGAGGGTTACTTGACCCTATTAGAGACTGATTTCTGCGCTGCACTGCCCGTTGGGCATCAAGGATACTTTTGGGAGGGCACTGGGCCTTCAATGATCGAAGAGTGGGTGTGGGCTCACTCGATAAATCACTGAGATCACGCTGTGGAGAGGCGGAAACTGGGGCTGAATGAGTCCCATTAATACACTCCTCTTTATATACACGCATTTACTAGTACAATCGTGTTGTATCAAATGTCCTGATCACAGGCGACTGTATCTAAGTCTGTGTTGGTAACCATTGGGCCGTGCTCCATTATAATAGGCGCAGGTAACAGATGTGCCGTCTCCTCAAACAACATCATGAACAAGGTAAAACACTCCTTGTGTTTCAGTGTGACAATAATACATAATAACGACTTCTCTTGGCGTTTTTGTTTGCCATTGTTTAGATGAAAAAATGATCAGGTCAGCGTGGAATGGTACAGGTAACAGATGTGCCGTCTCCTCAAACAACATCATGAACAAGGTAAAACACTCCTTGTGTTTCAGTGTGACAATAATACATAATAACGACTTCTCTTGGCGTTTTTGTTTGCCATTGTTTAGATGAAAAAATGATCAGGTCAGCGTGGAATGGTACATTGCGATATACCATCTACCATGCAACCCTACATTCCCCTCGAGATAATCATGAAAATATTGACTCTAGGCACTCGGTTGAGAGAGGATGCGGCATCATGGATTTTATTGTCAAAGCGGACATACACATGGTGAGCGATCGATGTAACACTGAATCAATGTCATCCTACTGATCGTTCTGTGGCAGGTTCGAGAGATTACTGTACGGAAGGATTGTTATTGTTGGTGAACGCCAGGCTTCACAATTCCTTCGATGTCTTTGCCTCAGGCAGATGCACGAGGAATTCGCCCGGACATCGATCAACGCCATGTTTCTCCATGGCGACATCCAGGGCACAACTATGATTGAGATATTGTCACTGTGCACAGGAATCAGCAACCTTGCCTTGGCGTCGAACACCGATCCGGTTCACAAGAACCTATCATTTCTACAACCAGTCCTGGATGCCCTCCCCCTTACTGCGCTGCATCTGCAAATCGGTTTCACTCTCACTGATTCTTCGATCGCCAATGTCAATGTCTTCTCTAGACTGACACATCTTGATATCGACGATCATGATTTCTTTCAGCATGTTCGCATCGAATCCTTCCCTCGGCTGACTCACCTTGCTCTCTGGGGTGACTTGATCCGCAGAGAGAACAAGATGGCGTCGTCGATCCAGCGACTTCTCAACCATCCAACAATGCAAGTGATTCTTCTTCGTTCCGATGATCACGGCCGATTGGCAGACTTCCTTGAGGAGCATGCGTTCAACGATCCTCGCATCGTCATCGGGCCCGAAAAGCAATATTCATGGGATTTTTTGGGACGCGGATACATGTTATTATGGGAGATAGCTGAGGCGAAGGCGAAGATTCTGGAGCCCAACCACAGTCAGTTCTTCCCTACGAGTATGAAACAACACGATGTACTGACCACATCACACAGACAAGCATCGCTGCTTCCCACCCAGCACTATCGTCAATGGATTGCACCAGTGTATGGACATTGAGAGCGTCCGACGACGGGATGTGAACTTTCAGCTGACTCGGTGCATCGTAATTGGGCGAGACATGAATGACCGGACATCTAGGATGTGCCGGGTTTTTCACCGTTACGGCCCTGATGATTGGAGCGATGATGACGGGGACGATGATTCGATGTCCAGTGGGGACTCTGACTCTCATGATGGATCGGACGAGGAGTACAGTACATAGGGTCGATGTGCCTTGTACTCAGTGTTTGTACGTTAGATCGTTGTCAGCATTTATGTTTGCATTATCTCGTCTAATGATCTCTCATGAAATTCCATCACAAATGATATAACAATATCAGTTGTGTCTGCGTTCATGCTCGCCTCCAAGGTCATATGCGACGATACTTACTCTAACAAGTCCTGGAGTAGAGTAGCTCAGGCCTCGTGGATGTGCTCTTGTTTTATTACCCACCTCTTCGCTTGTCCCAAGTATCCCCCATCGTCATCCAACTTCCAAATATCCCCCATCATCATCCAACTACCCAGTCAAGTTGCCTCATTTCATCGCATACGCCTTACATCGCACCAAGCTTCGTGCTCATCCAACTTCCAAATATCCCCCCATCATCATCCAACTAAGGCCTTGCGAATATGCGCTCGTTTCATTACCCACCTATTCGCTTGTCCCAAGTATCCCCCATCGTCATCCAACTTCCAAATATGCCCCATCGTCGAGATATTTGTAACTTCCAAATATCTCGACGATGGGGGATATTTGGGAGTTGGATGACGATGGGGGATATTTGGGAGTTGGATGACGGCCTCGCGGATGTCCGCTCGGTTTATTACCCACCTCTTCGCTTGTCCCAAGTATCCCCCATCGTCATCCAACTCCCAAATATACCCCACCGTCATCTTCATGCTCGCCTCTAAGGTCATATGCGACGATACTTACTCTAACAAGTCCTAGAGTATAGTAGCTCAGGCCTCGTGGATGTGCGGTCGGTTTATTACCCACCTCTTCGCTTGTCCCAAGTATCCCCCATCGTCATCCAACTCCCAAATATCCCCTATCATCACCCAACTTCCAAATATGCCCCATAGTCGAGATATTTGTAGCTTCCAAATATCTCGACGATGGGGGATATTTGGGAGTTGGATGACGATGGGGGATATTTGGAAGTTGGATGAGCATGGAGTTTGGTGCGATGTAAGGCGTATGCGATGAAATGAGGCAACTTGACTTGGGAGTTGGATGATGATGGGCTCTTCGCTTGTCCCAAGTATCCCTTATCGTCATCCAACTTCCAAATATCCTACATATTTCGATGTTGGATGACGATGGGGGATATTTGGGAGTTGGATGACGGCCTCGCGGATGTCCGCTCGGTTTATTACCCACCTCTTCGCTTGTCCCAAGTATCCCCCATCGTCATCCAACTCCCAAGTATCCCCCATCGTCATCCAACTCCCAAATATCCCCCATCGGCGAGATATTTGGAAGTTACAAATATCTCGATGATGGGGCATATTTGGAAGTTGATTGATGATGGGGGATATTTGGTAGTTGGACGACGATGGGGGATATTTGGAAGTTGGATGACGATGGGGGATACTTGGGACAAGCGAAGAGGTGGGTAATAAAACAAGAGCACATCCACGAGGCCTGAGCTACTCTACTCCAGGACTTGTTAGAGTAAGTATCGTCGCATATGACCTTGGAGGCGAGCATGAACGCAGACACAACTGATATTGTTATATCATTTGTGATGGAATTTCATGAGAGATCATTAGACGAGATAATGCAAACATAAATGCTGACAACGATCTAACGTACAAACACTGAGTACAAGGCACATCGACCCTATGTACTGTACTATCCCCCATCGTCAACTCCCCAGTCAAATTGCCTCATTTTATCGCATACGCCTTACATCGCACCAAACTCCATGCTTCGGCCACGCTTGTGGTGCCACTGCCACTACTCTGTTACCGCTGCTGACGTTAGATTATGCAATGTTTGTTCTTGTAGCGTGTGAAAAACACGTGATGGTTGAAAATGCGTTTTTTTTCAACTCTCGCTCTTCTTCTCTCCACTGTCGTGTCTTTCTACATCCGTCTCCTTGCCGTATGTCCCTTTGGGGGCTCTGAGCTGTTGCTCTGGCATGGCCTCATGGATGATCCTCGTGTTCAGCACCTTATGGGCGTAAGACTGTTGTTTACGGTCGCACGCTGGATCTTTTCCTTCTTTGTTTTCCTTCTTCCATCCGTCTCAAGCCCTGTCTCCTTGCCGTATGTCCCTTTGGGGGCTCTGAGCTGTTGCTCTGGCATTGTTTGCATGGGCGGCCCTCGTGTTCAGCGCCTTATGGGCGTAAGACTGTTGTTTACGGTCGCATGCTGGGTCTTTTCCTTCGTTGTTTTCACTCTTCCTTCTGTCTCAAGCCCTGTCTCTTTGCCGTATGTCCCTTTGGGGACTCTGAGCTGTTGCTCTGGCATTGTTTGCATGGGCGGCCCTCATGTTCAGCGCCTTATGGGCGTATGACTGTTGTTTACGGTCGCATGCTGGGTCTTTTCCTTCGTTGTTTTCACTCTTCCTTCTGTCTCAAGCCCTGTCTCTTTGCCGTATGTCCCTTTGGGGGCTCTGAGCTGTTGCTCTGGCATCGTTTTCATGGGCGGCCCTCGTGTTCAGCGCCTTATGGGCGTAAGACTGTTGTTTACGGTCGCATGCTGGGTCTTTTCTTTTGTTATCACTCTTCCATCTGTTTGAATCCCTGTCTCCTTGCCCTTGCTCCTATTTGCGGCTATGTTAGGGTTAGTTTCTGGTCCTCCATAAGGCTGAGCAGGGCGAGAACCAGTAGTATGGGCTTGAGACATAGTAGTGACCATGCAGTATCCTGTGGATTGTATTTCAACTATTTATTTCTGAAGTATATTCCGTCGTTGTGCCTCATGAAGCCCTACTATCATGCTCAGCATCAGCAACTAAGGCCGGCCATTTGGTGTAGTGAACTCCAACCCATTTCATGTTACTCGGACCCACTCATCGCTTGCTTTTACTGCCTCTCATCTTTTTTCAATCACTGATCGTTATATATAGCTAGTGGCCGAGTCATTACATCACGCTCCAGGACGACATATACAATCACAAGAGTTCGCAGCTCGCACTTTCTACACTCCTATGATCGTGCAACTCACTCTGTATCGATCACTGATCGTCATGTATGGCTAGCAGGCCGAGTCATTACATCACGCTCAAGGACGACATATACAATCACAACAGGTCGCAGCTCACAGCTTGCAATTTCTACACTACTACGCTCGTGCAACTCGTTCTGTCTCGATCCCCGCCGCAGTATATGTTCTTGTAGCGCACTGCAGAATGTGGGACTCGTTGGTAGAACAGAACGGAAGAAGTGAAAATGAAAGTCGCGGATCGAGAAATGGTGAACATATATTGTACAAGTTCTGTGTGAAATCTGCATTGTATTAGTACCGTGCTTCTATCCGTGTATGCAAGGCGCGATCAAATGGATTATCATCATGAAGACAGGGCAGCTTTTTGTTCCTGACACTTGTGCCATAACGTGCCATGCCGTGCATGAGACAGCTCAAATCGAACTGCGAGGCTTGAGTGGGGTATCAACAGCGTGTTCCCTGGGACATACATCACTGGGTGTAAGATGAGTGGGATCCAGAGGAGAACCCGTCCATCGGGACCTACAACCCATCCCTCATCGTTCGCGGTGAGAGAGGCTGAGCACAATGGCGTTGCAGTCGTGTTGCAGTTGTATCACTGTGCGCTGCCTGCAGATCAGAGTCCAGGTTAGAATTGTGCTCGAATATATTCCGGCGCTTAACTCACCAATATTCTCTACAACATCCCCTCTGCCCGCACTCATGCCAATTCCTGCACTTGTATTTGCACCCGCGTTTACCCTGGTACTTGCCCTCGTGGCTGCACTCGCACTCGCAACTGTATTCGCACTTGCATGTGCATTTGCACCTACAGCAGGATCCATACTGGTAGTTACAGCTGTAGCTCCCGCACTCGCACTGGGACTCACCACCTCCCCAACGGGCGTGGCTGAAGAAGAAGGCGGCGACGCAGCTGAGGACAATGCAGATAACGCAGAAGCAAGGGACGATGCACCGCTGCGTCGTCCCTCACCGTGACTTCTACGCATAGACTTTGGGCATGGACGTTTGTGCTGCAAAGGAGAAAGATGGTCGAATGAGCTCGAGTCCATAACACACGACGAGAGGACTTACCAATGTATAGCAAACACCGCACGCATTACAATTGAACTCATCGTTCAAACCTCTTCTCCACAGCGGCGTATGAGTTTCACCACAGTTGGTGCACTCGGAATTCACGCCGCCGGATACAGTGATTGTTGCTTTTCTGCCCGGCGCAGTGCCCCCGAGTGTGAGGAGCGACGGTTTAAGCCCAGTAAAAGTCGGACATAGGCTATTCCACGCAGAACTACGGAATTAAATTTTATAAATGTAAATTATCGTTACTTCGACGGAATTCGACTTAGCTTGATCATGTGATCAATTGTGTTGATCGAATTGCGTATGCAGTGTGCAGTGTAACGTTCAACATTTGTTCAACAACGTCGCGTCAGCACACCTCAGTCTCACCATAAAACTGATCAACACACCTTACGGTGCCAGCTGCACATCACAACTTTGTGTTTGCCGTGTAACTCCCTTTGGTGTGCCGGGGGGCGAAAAGCATCACAAGGCGGAGCTGGCGCTCTGCACTCGTAACAAGAAGCGATTAAAATACTGGTAAGCCTTTGGGTACTTTTCGCGCGCGCTAGTACTAAGTTATATTTCTTCTAGCATATCCCATATCATCTTTCCAATGTCAGATGTGCACTGGTGTGTTTGCATGAAATACTGCCTTAACCCATCCGGCCTTGTGCTCATCTATCAAATCATCTCGCACCTGAATGCCTTCGTGTTGGATCGCCTATTTGCTCTTCGCGATGGACAATGGAGAGGACATTTGCAGATATTGAATTTGATCTCCGCCAACCCAAACTTCCCTATGCATGTCTAACTCAAGTTTGCCTCATCCGATGTCAAATAAACGCTGTGAAAGCGATGTTCCCCCATCTCCAACCACCTTCTAATCTCCATCCGCGGTATTCATTTGATGTTGGAGATGGGTATGTCTTACTGCGAGCACGAGAGAAACGGCCAAGGTATCCAGACACAGACGCAGAGAAAAGACTGATATCTGTATTTCTGGGCCGTAATGCACCAAAGATGTATCGGTGGTCACGCCTTCGGCTCCCAAATGGACAAGCTGCCCGCTCAGCATGGAAGGAAGCACTGAGACCTCCAGAAAAAACACGGATGTCTCGAAATGTCAAGGTACTTCATATATTTATCGTGTGTTCTCAAATTAATTAATATTCTCAGCTTGAGATTGACGGAATGACTTGCTATGGGGAGGTGCAATATTTCACACAGCTCGCCATTCGAAATGATGTTGAACCTGGTGACGATGAGGACCCTGAAGATTTTGTCCGCCAACTACAGGGTACACAGGCAACATGGCGATTCAGGACTGTTGCACTTGTTTCATTATATTCAGCACCTTACAAACAGCTTCTTGAATTGTCGCACCAGACGGTTTGGTCTTGCACGAATCAAGGTGAAGTAGGCCTTCGCATCGTAGATGTTACCAATATCCAGGCCGTTGTCACAGTTATTCCTCACCGGCCTACTTTACCATCTGGAGTAACCGAGGACCGAGTCTTTGTTATTGAAAAGACCGGGCTCGATGTATCATATACTGGAGTATTTGCTGAAGAGGATGATAACGATAATGAGCGAGAAGAATAGAAGTACTTGTTCCTATGGTGCTCTTATATTACCAAGAGAAGTTTTCGGTAACATTTCATGAATACATTGAGCAAGCAGTAGCGACAAGGTTCTATCTCGCTAATAGTAATACAGGTATTTGTTGCGTGCAATTAGAAGAGGTCTACAAGATAAATGCAATGGAAGAGACAACAAAACGTTACAAGTGCGACAAAACAATCAGACGAGGGGGAATGTGAGTTTGTAAAGGGGTTTCTCCAAGCCTCTCGCCGAGTCTTCATGCTCTTGCCTAATAACATCCATTTTTGCGACCTCAGAAGTGATATTGGAAGCTGGAAAAGGATGGACGAGATAACGCCAAGGAGCAGTTGGATTTTCCAGGTCTCGGTTTGGATTGCCAATACGTCTCGTGAGCATCCTACAGGGAGACACTTCACATGTCCTGCAAGAAATAAGTCAGTTGTAAAAATATGGCACAGCATATGGCAAAATGTACTGAGGAAAAAGGTCTGAGTCCTCTAACTTAACCTTCGTACCAAGCTCCTCAGGTATGAGTGTAACATCACCATCCTCGACCTTGACTATGCCCTGGAGTCCCTCCTCTTCAACATCCTCCTTGGTCTTGATCACAGGTGCTTTCAAGCGAAAAACAATTTCTTAAGTTGTATGTATGAGCTAGGCAGTAATACCAATAGGATGAGTTTACCTTGAGACCAGGAGATTTGATGTCAATATGACAGCAGTATGTGTTCCAAATGGGATCGAGGTTATCGATGTCGAGGACAATGACGTCCTCAAGCATACTAACAGATGATACACTGACTGGCATTGGGGTATTTGATGAAATCGACACAAAAAACTTGGTACTCTAAATGAAAGCCACCGACTCGAGGACTCATAACGGAATATTCCAGCGGAGGCAGAATTCTAATTGCCCTTGGACGATACCGATGCCCCTTTCCTTAATACCTCTACACGATTTTCACTCATTCGGTTCTCACTTATTTTTCTATGTCTATCATGTCGGATGAACACTACCAGCCTCAGGCTCAAGATTTCCGCCGCATGAATCAATTATACGAGAATAACCACCAGCTCCCAGGCCATGCTAATGCACAATTTCCCTTTCTCGTACCTTCGCAGGGTCAGCTGAATCAAGGCTGGAATGGCCCTTCGCATCACGGTGGAAGCTTTCCAAACAATACAGTAAGATTGAATATCTTTTATTATGTTCAAAACAGCGCATATAACCACTCACGGCATACATTCACGCAAATCCAAGACGAAAATATTCGTCTGCGATTTGTCAATGAACATTTGAATCATCAAATTTTGACCCTTACTGCATCCCGAGATGCTTACCAGTTTGCTTTCTCCTGTTATTTTCAGCAGCTTAACAAACCCCAAGCTTAGAGCTGCATTTGAAACTTTATCGCACTCACTTTCACTTTCACTATCAGACGATATTTCATTGTATTCAGGCTCCCACGCACTACTTCAACCACTCAAAATCCCTGACGCTATCGAATGCAACCCCATCAATGGTCTACGAAAGGAAGACTACCCTCTCGTCAATTTTTGGACACACGAAGACTTCACGAAATGGGACAGCGCTGCTGATGCACAAGGTGATCAGCGGGGATCATCACCATTCCTCGAGCATACAAATGGAGACCCTGTCACAGCATCCGAGCAACGCACCATCATGAAGACTTTTCGCGCAGTCTGGTTTGGCCTCTAACAACGTGGAATAGCACCGATATCATGGGGTCGAGCAATCCCCGATGCTCGCAATGCACTCTACAAAGAAGTGTCTCGCATACACCCTGAATTAGCCCTTTGTGACAGGTACTGGAAGATCGAGCATGTCGCTAGAGATCGCTACCCATCGTGGGCATCTACTCATCTCAAGGAAGGATATTCTTCGTCTACTGACCCCGAGGAGATGAAACCACGTATAAAGCCACAAAAGCGAAAGGCGAGGATGGTCGAGTCTTCCGATACCTGTTCAAAACACGATTCGAAACGTGCGAAAACAGCTGACATGGACTTGGAGGCTCACGACTCAGAGCCACCCGAGATCTCTTCTTCAAACATCGAGTCTCCCAATCCACCTTCATCATCTAGAGCAACTCTTTTGCTGCCACTGTCGCCGAGCCCAAAGCCTCAGACAAACAACCCAGTACGTTCAGTAGTTATCTGCATTCATGCTATCTGAACTACTTTATTCGCAACAGCCAAAAACCCTATTTGCTCCAATTCGAAACCCTTTGTGAGTACTTTTCTGCTCAATATACCTACTACATTGACGAACTTTGGCTTTCAGAAAAGATGCCATTATCCGCCTAAAGGAAAAGAAAAATAACGAGCCTCGTGATGCATTGCCGACACCCCCAATTGCTCTCGCCGATACCGCGATGACACCAACTGCAGCACCCGCTGACACCAATTCTGCAATATCTTCCGCTGATGCCCCTGCAACACCGACAGCATCCGATCCGACAACATCGCTCACGCTACCAACACCATCTGCAGACGACACAAACGCACCTCATGCAGATACTGTCGACCTTCCTAGTGTTTCTGCAGCAACACCGATCGAGGCTCGTGGCACATCTACACCCTCCGAGTCTGTGACCTTACAAGTCGTGAATGCCGACTCGCAAGGAAAGCCTGGTCCTACCAGCAAGAACTTCCGCCCTGCAACTACGAAGAACGGGAGGTGAGTCTCACTAGTACTAAGATTCTCATTTGACGTTGCTAACATAGCTTCACAACAGAACTCTTTGTGCACATCGCTGGCTCAAACAAGTAGCACCCAATGGCTACTCTCGAGATTTCAAATTATACTGGGACTCGCTGGGCAAAGACCGTCAGGAGGTGTGTTTATCTTCGCTCTGCCATTTGCACGACTAACTTATAGTGTTCTTCTGCAGAAATATGAAACAGACGCAAAAAAACTGGTGAGTGGTACCATATTTTCCGAGTGTACTGATGTGTCTCCCTTTCAGATATCTGATGGCATTTGGACCGGCAGCACTGTCGAAGTGATCGGTAAGTTCTCCAGCAGTATATTGTACTAGCACAGCAGCAGCATCAGGCAGAAGGGGCAGGTACGAGCGTGAGCGCAGGGGCGGGTACGAGCGCGGGTGGTTTTTAATGGCATGTTTCGTATTGTATGCTATGTTGCAATGCATCGATTTCCGTATATTTGCATCGAAGCCAGCAAGATATCAAAGGGACATATATATGGAAAGCCAGACAACCGCGCTCAATTTTTCTTGTGCATGCTTCTCCCGACGTACCATATAAGGTATATGCTTCTACGGGACATCTGCCACTGCGAATCAGACAGTGTACACAGGTTAACTTTCCTGATAGTCAGAGATATACGCCAATCCTCCTGTCTTCTTGGAGACTCTCTTCAGATATGCTATGAACGCTTGGGACGTCCTGTGGTCAATCGAAAATCAGCTTGGACAGTTTATTTAGGTTTGCTTCGCATATTTGCTGCTTCCATTGAAACACTACCTCGGATGCCGCCCTCCGACTCTAGCGAAGGAGACGAAGATCTGCCGCTCGTTCAGGAGCATCGAGACCTGCCATTTTATGAAGAAACCAATGGGTATTGCTATATGGGCGGGGTTCGTGGAGGACTCGGGCTCGGTGAGCATCTCTCAGTGAAAATGTGAGCCCACGCTAACAGTTGATCATTAGATAACGGGCATCATCAATTACTCGACAGCCTTACTCAGGAGGACGAACCTACAGAAGCTGACTGCCTTATATGGTGTGTCGGGAGAAGTATGCACGAGAGAAGTTGAGCGCAGTTGTCTGGCTTTCCATACATATAGTTATATTCAGATCTACGGAATTCTATGTAGTAATCAGTGCGTCGAAAAGCATATACGAGCGCCAATGCGCGTTGGTTTCACAGCTACGGAGAGCGCAGATACCGACGCATGTCTACGCGATTCAACGTGCCATAGCCACAGTAGATTTGCGTGGCCGCGCGTGGAATAGCCCATGTCCGACCTTCACTGGGGGTTAAGGCTCGTTGATGTAGCCGAGGCAGCTACCGTTGCAGTTGCAGAAGGTTTCACGGTCGCAGCAGCAGAGTGCTTGGCCGCAGACGCAGACGCGGACGGGTCAGTGGCAGCAGACGAGGGAATATTGATGCTTGTAAGAGGTACTCCGTCCAACTTTACTATTCTTCTTCGTAGAAGAAGTCTGAACGGTAAGTACAGGGCGGTTAGTGGGCGTGTGCTTGGTGAAAGCCTGTTCGAGCTCAATGACCTCATCGAGATCAGACAGGACGCCCCACTGCTCGAGTCTGGATTTAATGCTGGCGGCAACACTGTTGAGAGACGCGGATCGATCCGAATGACCAGGGGGACGAAGGTGCAGTGCAGCACAATGGAGTTTAATAGCCTCCTCAAGGTCAGACAGGACGCCCCGGTACTTGAACCTGTCTCTCAGGCTGATGGAAAAATTGTCGAGGGAGTCGGATCGATCAAAATGACCTGATGGACGAAGGAGCAGCGCAGCCCAATGGAGCTCCATAGCCTCACCAAGGTCAGACAGGACGCACCGCTGTTCGAATCTGTCTCGAAGGCTGAAGTCGAGATTGTTGAGAGACGCGGATCGATTATAATTATCTGGGGGGCGGGCAAAGGAGCAGTGAAGCCCGTTGAGCTCAACAACCTCATCAGGGTCAGACAGGACGCAAAGTAACTTTTTTTATACATTTAGCATATATGTACAATTATTTCAAACTTTCAAACACATGTAATTTAAGTGCCGGCCCTTTCTTTCCACCGGTCAATCGTTACCCAAGAGCTTCCCTGCCCAGCGAAAAAGCTCAGGCTCTGGAGTAGGGCTGGGAAGGAAGAGCGGAAGCGGAGGAGGAGGAGGAGGCAAACGCAGACGCAAAACCAGACGCGGAAGCGGAGGAGCCGGAGGAGAAGGCGGTGGAGGAGGGGAAGGAGTGCGCGCCGCGGGGGCTACTCCTACCACCTTTAGGATAGGCTGTTGCCGCCATGTCAGCGTAAATCCTCGAGTTGACACCGTGCTGCAGGTGAATGTTCGGAGCGTTGCCGCTGAGAGCTTCGCTTTCTTCACGATAATCGTGGGGAGGTTCTAGACGATGGAATATTAAACGGTGAGGAGGAGGAGGAGGAGGAGGAGGAGGAGGAGGAATAAAAGACTTACCTTTTTGTCTTCCTCTCCCTCTGACTCGAACTTGCGCTTTCGCGGAAGTGTGAATGTTCGGAGCGTTGCCGCTGAGGGCTTCGCTTTCTTCACGATAATCGTGGGGAGGTTCTAGACGATGGAATATTAAACGGTGAGGAGGAGGAGGAGGAGGAGGAGGAGGAGGAGGAATAAAAGACTTACCTTTTTGTCTTCCTCTCCCTCTGACTCGAACTTGCGCTTTCGCGGAAGTGTGAATGTTCGGAGCGTTGCCGCTGAGGGCTTCGCTTTCTTCACGATAATCGTGGGGAGGTTCTAGACGATGGAATATTAAACGGTGAGGAGGAGGAGGAGGAGGAGGAGGAGGAGGAATAAAAGACTTACCTTTTTGTCTTCCTCTCCCTCTGACTCGAACTTGCGCTTTCGCGGAAGTGTGAATGTTCGGAGCGTTGCCGCTGAGGGCTTCGCTTTCTTCACGATAATCGTGGGGAGGTTCTAGACGATGGAATATTAAACGGTGAGGAGGAGGAGGAGGAGGAGGAGGAGGAGGAGGAGGAATAAAAGACTTACCTTTTTGTCTTCCTCTGCCTTTGACTTGAACTTGCGCATTGGCGGAAGCAGAACATATACCGAAGGTAGAACGTGGGGCATGATGGTTGAATAGTAGTAGTAGGTTGCGCAGAAAGAAAGATAAGAGAGGAAAATCGTAAGTACCGCAATTTATGTTGCGGTATTGTGGGTCCAGGCGCGTGACACCAAATGCGGCGTGGACAATACACTTCGTGGCCATTCCAAGTGCGGTGGACTTTACATTATTATTATTGAAATATTATTATACATATCGATGGCGTTGTATCTGCACATATATTATTTGCGCGTTTTCGGAGCCAGGAGCTGTCGCGGTGCGTATGCTTTGCGCACCCGAATCAAAGCCTTGTCGGCCAACGACGTTGTTCTGACAGCGTGCTCTGAATTTTCCGCTGAACATAAGCTATTTTCGCACATGCAGTTGGTGAGCTTGCCCATCGACGTTGACCGTATCGTCCATAACGGGACCACCTCGACACCTAGGGAGCTCGTGCGCTGTCGACAGCTTGGGTAAGATGTGTGTTAATAGTTGTGAAACGTCTTCAAGTATTATAGCGGGGGAACCACAGAAACACTGGTGTCAGGATAGGAACCGCTCACGCACCCAGAAGGCGCTTCGTTTTTCTATCACTCGAATCTTGTACATCTGCGGTCCGCTCTTGCAAGGCTTTGACTCATATATCTGACCAGTGAGTCTTCACTGGTGTCGATATTCAAGCCCTTGGAACTCCGGATAAAATGGATGAGGTTGTTGAGAAGGCATACGAAGAAGCGCTTAACGCAGGTATCGCCCTGGATCCATCCGTCGAGCTAGTTTGAACCTCGGGGGAGGATAATAGCAGAGAGAAATGGGGCTACTACTTTGTCGTTCCCAAAAAACGTGTCATATTCTGGTTCGAAGCCCACAGGTATAGTGAGCTCATGTGTAATATTCGAGGAGTAAAATGCAAAAGCCACGTCAGTGAGTTCTTTCCGTAGAATATCTTCCATTCTTGCTTCTTTCATTGCATCACACCCAGGGTATGCGCTAGAATCACAGTACTGGTTCGTATGGCCTCAGAAGTATGCATGTTCGCTAACTTGACTAAAGTCAATGCGCTGACACTTTATTACAGCTCTCTATTACCTCCCATTGCTTACACATCACGATCTTGCAAGGGGACACGTTGAGCTATATCCAAACAAATATTTCCTTCCGAAAGATGTCATTGTGAGACTGAAGGAAGTCGTCATGCGTACTCAGGCAGGTGAGTAAAGACTAATAAGTGTTTTACGCCATTTTACGCAATACCGGAATGATTCTTCATAGACAATATCATTTCTGAAACATGTTTAGCACCCTTTGCTTCGGATGAGGTTGCAAGTATGCTAAGCTTTATGGATTCTCTTATGAGTGAATAATTCCCTGAATTGTGGGGTCGTTGTTGACTGTCTTTTCAGGCAGTACTGAAAAGGAGCATGAGCATTCTGTGTGGATCGTCTGTGAGCCTAGGCATGGAAGGTCAGTTGATTTCTTCTAATATTTTCGCTGATTTCAGCGCGATTCATGGGAGAATTTTGTGAGCTCAGCCTTGTTGTAAGTGCTCCACGTCTCCTGATTGCTTTGCTAGGAAACGCCAATTTTGTAAATTTCTGCGGACAACCGGGAGCCCGACTTGACGCATACCAGTCAATTTCGACACCTGCTCGAAAAATATCCTTCTTCGCGTGATGAATTTTATCCTGTTTGGATCTCCTGATTCTCATAGCAAGGCTCTTCACAAGATATGGGTCGATCATACCATTTTTCAGCCGTGATGGAAAAAAATTATCAACAGGCTCAATTACCGTGATGTTTGCCGTTGATATCAGCTTTCTTGCGGTCCCATCCGTCCAGAATCAAACGCCTGTAATTATTGAATCTTATCCGTCCATGCTCTGTGCCGCAGGCTCGTTGGTGGTTTTACTTTCACTAATCAAACACCTGTAATTATTATATCTTATCTGTCCATGCTCTGTGCCACAGGCTAGTTGGCGGTTTCACTTTCACTAGCGTTGGCCAGACAAGTCAATGACAGTCGGTGAAACTGCGCTAAAGGCGTGGTAGGTTGTATTTTCGAATGTTTGACCTGCATATCTTACATCCACCAGGCCTCGTTCATGGCAGGAATGTCAAATTCTGTGCTCGACAACACACCCTGTATCTCAGTCCTACTTGCATATCGTCCCGTCCTACGAGCGTCTCACGATATATACGTTTTCATGCAAGAAGACAAAGTCATAAACAGTACTTTCCAGTGATCCTCAAATTTGTGCTTCAGAATTGGTCTCTTCATGTAAGCTTCCGCAGCGGTCCATGTTGCAAGGGATGTGAATTCAAATGATAAAGCTTCCTCACTTATTCAAAATACATAGCTCATCACTGTACGACCTTTGTCTGTTTTTCTGAATCTGACTCGGTTCGTGATGAAACTTTATGGGGTGATAGTTGAACGTACTACCGGTTGTTCTACTGGTCTATTGTCGGTGGCAGGCCAACATCAATCAAGGTGTCGCATGAGGCCGCCCTAATCGTCCAGCAACAGGTTCATATACGCACACACCCCTGTATTCTATCTCGGCTGGTTAATTGCAAGCCATGATATTTGGCACATCCTCTTCACGATCATTCACCGCTCCAAGCATGCTGCATGTTACAGCATATATATGCTGACATGGCGACCTTCACTTGTCAACATATGTAGTTTCCGCCCCCTAGCACATTGCAAGTACTCTTTATTTCATCCTAGGGATCTCGAATGCAGTTAATGCTTTCTCCCTCACTAGAACCATATAGGCGCCGGGACAACCCAATCCAAATGTTATCACCTGTCTTGTCTTGTTTGTCTCTGTTGTTTCTCCACATTCTATAACATTCTATAACATTCTGCGCTGCTTTTTCTTCGTTCTTTCTCCTACATTCTGTTGTGCAGCATCCCTTCTCGATAGTCCTGCAATGTCCTCTCTCCTTTCTTTACTACTTCACTGGGTCGCTTATCTGGGTAGTTACTTACCACCAAGCTTCTCTACTCTAACTGATGTAGTTTTTTCTTTAACATTTCTAGTGGTGACTTGCTCTTGCAAACCTGACACTAGCCAAGCAGTACATTCTGGGACTCGCAGACGATCTCTCGCTTTCCTAACCTATAATTTCCTTAATCTCTGGATGCTAATCGTCCCCATGACCGTCATCATCCTTCTCATTCTCCATGCATTCTACCTCAATTATCTTCAACGCACAACTGCCAATATGCTAAATGCTATTGAGCTTCAACATACCACCACTCCTCATAGATCCCATGCTAGACCTGAGCTTATTCTCCAGTCGCAGAGAATGACTGGTATGGGGCTTCCACAAATCAGATCAACCAGATCACCAAGCCCTCCTATGCTCGTCTTCTAACCTTGTATGACATTGAAGTCCTGGACATTCATGTTAGTATTGTACTATTTCTGCTTACACAGTTGTCTGATATGCTCCATATGGGCTAGCCTACTGTCATGTCAATAGTCATTCCATAGTCATTGGGACAGTCCAAAATATGAAGCAAGATAGCCTATTGCTACTTTAATAGTCACGGCCAGCCCAACATGTGTCCCTGGGCTATCCCACCATGCATCATGTAGACACTGTAGACACTGGGCTGAGCCAATATATATCCATTCCGTATATACCACCAGAAATAGCCCAGGTATATGATAAGAAAGACAAGGATAAGGAAGAAGAAAGACCAGGGCAGGAAAAAATCGAGAAAACGAGCGAAAGATGAGGATAAGGAATACAACATGATAAGACGTAAGAAAGCGAGTGAAGTCGAGCGATACCAGAGCGATAAAACAGCCAAAACAAGGCAAAATCAAGCCGAGTCGAAACCAGGTTTCGACCTCGACATCAAGGATCCGAATAGCAACAAAATAGCAAGAACGAAGCAAAATGAAGGCAAGTCGGAAGGAGGTTTTGACCTCGGCCCTATCTATATGCGGACGGCGCTTAGGTGCTAAGTGCCGCGGTCACAAAATCGATTTTTTTCGTCCCCTTCCTTCCACAATTTATATAGGACTATGTATCTCATCTTGTAGCCCTTGAAATTCTGCCCTCCCCACGCCAAAGTCTGGGTTCAAATGTTTGAGTATGTGTTGTGTATTACTATGTGCCAAAAGTTGCTGTTCCCACACGCTCTCGACTTGTTTCTGGCCTGCTCTCCTTTCACCACGACCCCTGGGCACCTCCACATGTTCTGGACTGGTTGAGACACTGCCAGCAATGACCCCGCAAAAAAAATCTCACCGCCCGCATCTTTTGTTCTTGCGCTATGCGCCAATCTTCTTTCTTGGCGCTCTGGAGGGAGGAGGAGGGCAAGGTGTGTCAGTATCTTTTTTTCCTGTTGGCTTCTCACTTAACGCTGTTAGTCACTCACTCTAGGGAGTCATAGCTACTCCCCGCACCACTCATCTCGCTGCCCGGACCTCTGGGTCCAACCCTATGGACTAATCTTCCTCCTTAGCGCTCTGGAGGGAGGAGGAAGACTTGGTGTGTCAGTATCTTTTTTTCCTGTTGGCTTCTCACTTAACGCTGTTTGTCACTCACTCTAGGGAGTCATAGCTACTCCCCGCACCACTCATCTCGCTGCCCGGACCTCTGGGTCCAACCCTATGGACCAATCTTCCTCCTTAGCGCTCTGGAGGGAGGAGGAAGACTTGGTGCGTCTGTATCTTTTTTTGACGTCGGTTTCTCACTTACCGCTGTTCACATCTCACTCTAGGGAGTCTTAGCTGCTCCCCGCACCACTCATCTCGCTGCCCGGACATCTGGGTCCCACCCTATGGACCAATCTTCCTCCTTAGCGCTCTAGAGGGAGGGGGGGGGGCAAGGTGCGTCTGTATCTTTTTTTCACATTACTTTCTCACTTAACGCTGTTAAAATATCACTCTATGGACTTCTAGCTACTCCCCGCACCACTCATCTTGCCGCCCGGACCTCTGGGTCCAACGCCATGCTTCAATATTCCTCCTGGGCGCTAGGTTAGGTTGGTTAGGCTTAGGTACGTCAGTCTCTTTATATCTCACTTCATGTTAGTCAGTTACTCACTCTAGGGACTCTTAGCTACTCCCCGCACCAGTTATTTCGCTTCCCAGACCTCTGGGTCAAACGCTATGCCTCAATCTTCCTCCTCGGCGCTCTATAGGGAGGGTTAGGCTTGGGTACGTCAGTCTTTGTTTATCATAACCGTTTCTCATAATTTAATAATGGTCTGGCTCGGTACGATACTAGTCAGTAACCCTGCCTTCACCTACCCTCCGGGAGGTCATTGTTGCCCAGCATCATCATTTGTACATCTATGAGATCTGTTAGTTATTAGTAGATCTATTCCCCAATGTATGCTTGCCCCTCGGTGAATTGAGAATTGTCTCAAGTGTAACAGCATCAG
>NW_024537797.1:0-37601 GCF_016628075.1 Suillus paluster | reverse complement strand
TCCAGTAATGGTGATCTCGACGCGTTTGCCGGACGTACTGAACAGTTGCAGAGAGCGAAGAAGAAAGCGTATGACGAGCAGAAGAAAGGATTGGCTCCTGTGGGCAGTTTGATGCTTGCAGAGGTGGAGAGACGCATTGACGTGTCATCTTCCGGTGCTGTTTTTTCGCATAGTGTCTATGAGGCACGGAGACTTGTCATTCATGGATCCGTCCTGCTAAATGGCAAGAAGGTGCGCTAGTCTTCTTCCCTGCTCTTAAATTTTGTGCACTAACGCTCAATTTTTAGCACACGAATGCCAATACGCGTCTAGCCCCAGGCGACATGATCTCGGTTGACCCTGCAGCTATCCGTTTCCTCCAAGAGCCCGGCTCCTCCATGACAGATTCTGAAGGTGAACAACCCTCAGACTCCGAGCCTAAATCCGATTCCTTGGATCCCTCCCAGCCCAATCCTTCCGCAAAAATCGCTTCCACAAAGTCCTCGTTAACTCCTTTCCACCTCCCATCATACGCATCTCCATTCATATTCATCCTGCCTGCAGAAGTCTCGTTCCCACCTGCAGCGCCATATATGTGCGCCACCCAACGGCACGCCCAGGATACAGTGAAATTCCAACTCCCTACGATGCTGATGGTGAAGTCATTCGGCTGGCATGGGAATGGTACTCAAAATGCGACCAAGGACCAGGAGTAAGAGCCAGATGGCAAGGGAACCAGAGAACCGCAGGGTTGGCGGTCAGTAGGTGTTGTGGCTAGGATATGTCACATGCACATAGGAATTCCAGATAAATTCAATTAATCTAGAGTGTTCTTTCTACGTAGAATGAGGTCTACGCGGGAATGAAATCTCTTGACCAAATACTGCTTCCTTGCTTTTACTTCATAAGTACACAACGACTAGTGCTCGTCGTAGTCATTTTCTCGCGCCCACTTACTCATACCCTTACAGAATTACGAGCCAGAGGGCTATCCATCGTGCGGTGGAAGCGCTTATTGCGCACTTCTAGTTCTCCCATCTTCTCGCCTCCCGCCGAATTTTCCCTTTCCGAGTCCCGACAGTGAACAGAGTGCAGTGAAGCAAAGCGAGCTCGGGACTGGGATGGTGGTTTCTACGAGTCGCCAGGAAGATCTGGAAGCGGGTTTTCGACATGTGGAAAGTAGCGTATTTTCTATCTCTCCGTGAAGTGTGGAAGGGTTTCGACACTAATTTTCGTCGGGTCCTTGGAAATGTCGCTGTCCGAATCGTAACCAAGCCATCCGAATATTTATGAACATGGCTACTGATGGGTCTTATTGAAGAAGAAAAGAATCGTGAGAGGATGTCAGCGGGAGCAGCGAGACAGCTACCTCGGCGTTGTAGATCCAGCTGGTGTTAAAATAAGTTTCGAACGGACGGCTAGGTAAGTAACCTAGCTAGGTGCGAAAAAGGAAATCACCGTTGACGAGCGACGTCGTAATTTCATGGACATATGTCGCGCATCAGTGTAGCTGCCTGGGGATATTGACGACGACTCCATAAGATCGAAGGAACGACTATCTCGGTACCTCACCCGTGGCAACTCGTCACAAGCAATTAACTCCTATTAACTTACCCTTACCGACCGGAGCCGAAACAAACCACTGTGCCTCTGATTTGGACAGAACCAAGATGAGCTTGATTATACCGCTTAAGACCCTATAGCGACACTGACCTTCTCTCGGACACAATAACTCTGCCTGGCGCAAACTCAACCGTCCACTGACTACAACGTGCGCGCTTTCATTCGTGATTTATAAGAACTGACTGAGTGCAATTGCTAGAGAATACGCGGCAGCACCTAGCTGTTGAAAACTGTTGAAACTGTTCATCGACTCGAGCCTGAGTCAACCAGAGTCAACCTCGAGTCGTATCATACAATTCTATCTACGACACAAGATTTGCTGTCCCAGCTAATGGCATTAATGATATACTGCGCATATACAAAGGTGAGACTTATCAGTGATAATACTTTCTTGAAACTTCACCTTCCTTTGTGGCACGAACGCTGGTGCTGTCATCCGCGCCCATATGCGCTTCGTCTTCGGTGAAGACTGAGGCTGGGGAGAAGAAAGGCTTCGTGCAAACCTATGCAGACCTATCATGTGTCTCGAGTATTAGATTACTCAAGGATCACTCCCTATTACTCCACGATTCAGTGAAAGATTGTACGTTTTGCCGGAGCCGCAACTTGTGGTGTGGTTGGAAACCAGATGGGGTCTCTGGAAAGGCTACCGATCTCACCAGATTTATGACGGGGAACTTAATATGTTTGACGTGATGCCATATGTGCGGTACCGAACACCTCATTCAGCTCGGCTAAATCACTTTTTAGACGTGGCAATTATCTCATCAGACATGTTCTGTCCGGTAGTGAGAAGTTATGAGCCCATCTGCTAAGTAACTATATGATATGACGCCTGGCTAACACCTCCCAATATTCTAGACTTTTAGTAGGCCCATTTGTCGACTGAAAATGCTCTCAGCGGCCCATCTGTGATCGACCTGCCAGCACAACCCACGTTGAACTGGCCCCGTATTATTCTCATCATTCATATTTATTTGCCCCTTTAGTGCGTACGCTTTCCTGCCTTCCTGCCTGCTCCTGTGCTCTAACCTGTGATAATTACTACTTACATAGTCCCGCCTGAGATGACACCAGCAACCACTGACGGCTGCTTGAACCATTAGCGCATTCCATCAATTTGCACCTTCGCCATTGCTAAATCCAAATCTTCTCCATTCCAAAGCACCCCAACTGCACCGCACCACCACATACTGACCATTAACTCATCAATTTGGGCTCGTTGCGCCCCAAATTTACTTGTTTCCTCTAACACACATGTCCAGTATCAGAGACAACAACAGTATACTCAATCCGCCCTCCGGCACTGCGTTCTCCGATTTCTTGTCGACCTGGAATGACGGTCACGTCGCGCGGTGGCTCACCAATATCCACTGTAGCGCATTTATCGAGACATTTAGAAACCATGGTATTCGTGGTGATCTTTTGTTGGAGATAGATCAGGACATCCTCAAAGATATGGGGGTTACAAGCATCGGAGACAGGCTGCGGATTGTGAATGGAGTGAAGGGTCTGAGGAACAGATGTTTACTCCCGGATGCGAACCCTTCGGTGTCTGCCATCGCGCACTCGCGGCCGTCGATGAGTTCTCTTGAAATACCGCCACGAGAGCCTCGCATAACGAACGCCACTTTTCAATCGCATTCACGCTTACCCCCACGAGAATCCTCATCGAACAGGCCCGATCTTTCCCATATAATCCGAGAACGTCGATACGGTGGCTCCATATGCAATGCGCCCGCCATTCCCCCACCCCCCCAAACCCGTCCGTCCGGACAGTCCACTACACTAAGAAGTGACACGATTACGCGGTCATCGTCACTGCCCCTTTCCCCCGCGCGGCCACCTCGGCCTCCAACCACGCGCGCGGGCCCACGCACTCTCGATCCCCTCATCATTCCACATACACGCACACCCAAGAAAGCCCACCCAGCCAACCACGCCAACTCACCCCTCTCCCCAGCACCCACGTCCGCAGGCTCCAACACGCAGACAATTTCTCCCGTAAACTCTCAGTCCAACCGCTGGTCAACTTGTTCCTTTGGCCTGCCTGCAAATCCACGATCCCCCCCACCCAACATGAAACATCAGATTCGATCACCAACACCACCAGTATCGCGACCGCCGCCATGCGCTGCCAACCTTGTAAGCAACAGGAATATCTCGTTCAATAGCATTACTTCGCCCCGCGAGCGAACGCCCACGGAAGGGAATCTCGCTCCAAGGCCGTCGACGCCTGGAACGTTTGCATGTCCGTCCGCGCGAGCACCTACGTCGCGTAGCTTGCGAACCCCCGGTCAGCATGGCTTTCCACTTTCACCTATCATTGAGTCGTCACGATCGTCATCACGATCGTCGTCAACCCTTACAGCGTCGCTTAGGCGTCGTTCATTCAACCCTGCTTCTCACGTTGCCCGCACCATCCCTGGATGAACTCCGTCACAAACTGGTCAAATTCATCATGCCAGAAGAAGGGCAGTCTTATGTCGTCGATGTCGCAGACTGTGCAGACGGCATCGAGATAGTGGAGAAGGTCCTGAAGAAGGCTGAAAAAGCGGGCTTGCGGAGGAACGATGCATCCGATGTCATGGGCCCTGTTAATATGGATGGTGGAGGATTCAATGTGGACGGATGGTCTGTATATCTCGAGTGGGACGATGCCAATGACTCGGGTGTGTTCCCTGCCAGTCTTATCTTTTTATTCAAACTCTGATATCTATACAGGGGACCCACTCTCCGAAGCAGAGCTACAGGCAGTGTGCCATAGTTCATCCTACTACTCGGTCAAAGTACGCGGGCTAACACTGCGTAAAAAGACAAAACGATCCAAAGATCTCCACCAAATGTTCGGCGAAAACCCACCCCGATCCCTCATCAGCTCCACTCCCCGTGTCCTCCGACCGAGGTCGCCCGAACCCGATATCGCCGCATATGCCAGGGCTATCAGTGAATTGCAAAGCAAGAAGTCGCGCACCATAAAAGGAGCCACCACAATCAGCGTCCGCAGTGTGCATGACCCCCCATCGTTACTGCAAGGCCGACCAAAAAAATTACACCCATCTGCAAACTCCGTTAAGAAGCACCCGAAACTGCGCAGTTTCCTCCGCCACGGGGCGATGGTCGCGGCGCACTTGACGGGACACTTTCCGTTTGTGGAGGGGGAGGTGTTGTGCAATGCACGGCGTGGGATGGTACTGTGTGCTTCGGACGTGAGTGGGGACAAGAGCGGACCACCACTTCCCTCGCGGTTCAGCGCGAGTACGCACGGCTCAAAATTGGAGCAGGGCTCGAGAATCTCGGTCACTCTGACCGGGCTCTGGGAGTCTATGAAACGCAGTCAACCATATAAAGGACCAGTGTAGTATAATATCGACTCTCGAGACCATGTACCAATAGTCTGATACCCATCTCCATCATCTTACGCTAGTCTGCGCTCCGGCTTCCCGCTCTTGTGATTATTACGGTTGGTCCTGTCGAGGAACTCGAGGAATCGTTATTTGTCTGATAGTTGTTCCTGGTTGGGATTAGTTGTTTCGCGGTGTCTCCAAGCCGACGATGACGCAAGTGCCCGCTCAAATATCCTGTTGCCAATCAGTGCCAATCTCCTTCATGCCCGATCTTAACCTAGGGGTGTCTCAATATCAGGCAATTTACCTTCCCAAGCAAATTGATCTGCATAAAGTTTGCTTGGATGGTCAATGATGCAATTCTAATTATAACCTCGAGACCGTAGCCATCCAGCTCCATCCAGTCACGACTCACGACTCATCAACGAGTGCATCCTCATCAATTGCTGTCCCGTACCGGGGCCGTAGCTTATTGTAGACGTCATGCACCTCCAGCACATGATCCCCCACGCCTCTGCAAGGGCTAATCACCATACGTTCACCAATCTTCGCGAAGGGTCCATAACAGGTGGAATCGCATATAATTCAGACTCTATCGGGTACAACGCGGTGCCGTTGCATCCCCGCAAAAACCTCCATCTACCCAAACATCCGCATTACCTAAGTGGTGGCGTGAGCAACAGCAGACCAGAAAATCGGTGATAATTTCACCTCCCGGAACGTCATCCGTGGTCCACCACTTCGCCATCCACAGATGTCCACTGCAGATAAACGTTAAATTTGAACACAAATCCTTGCTCATCCAACTCACTCATATGTCGCTCTGTCGCCTTTGACGTACTGTACAGAGTCATGAACAGTTGAGGAAAGAGGAAAACTTATTCGCGTACAATTGTGCTCTTCTTCCAGGATTTTATCCCAGAGCAAGAGGTAGATGAGGAAGTTGGAGACGTAGTGGTAACGGTCTTCGTCACGGTTGTGCTCGTTGCTATCGGACTAACAATAGTCGTCGGAGAGCGGTTTTGAACCAACGCATTCTTAACAGACTTGTCGTAGCGATTGTTCGCTGAAGGAGTCAAATCATTCACTGGACTTGATTAGTCCTGGAACACGAACCATACGCCTGTGAAACGTCCCAAAGCATGACGCCACCAAATGAGGAATATTGAGCCATAGTCTCTCGGATTATTGTTGACAGCCTCCAAGCATCGACATAGCCCGATCCCGCTGACGGTGAAGCCGGAGCGCCGATGTATATCTTCACGTCGCGATTAGGAGAAATGGTCTTCGCCCAGTGGTCCCTGCCCGCATATTGATATATGAGACTCGATCATACGAAGCAATGCGTACCAAGTGCCAAAGTTCCACGCCTGGGAAATTGCGGATCAGAAGCAGATGCTAATGAACACGATTTGACTTACATCAGCGTTATTGTAGTTTTGCAGACCGCACCAGTTATTGTCTGTCTGCGTGACAGAGATTCCTCACGACATGATCGCTCACTTACAAAATTGAACATAGATAGCATCGAATCCTACGGCATTGAGCGTATCGCCCAAATACGCGTCTGGGAAGACACACTGAGGGGCTAGCAGGGGAGCAACCATTAACCATCAATTAATACAATTTCGGTTGTTGCACAGTAAGCACCTGCGGTGAAATAGAATCTATGATGGCGTTAATGTGTTGAAGAGGGGGATCCGATCCGACGTACTTCTTCTTGCTAGTGTCCATCAGCTTGCGAAGTGTATTCAAGAACGCTGCATATCCTGTCTGGGAACCACCCTCGATGTCCATATCAATGCTAGCATTCAAATCAGTCCACACTCAAATAGTTCCGTGATGGGGAAGTTCTTACCCATCAAGTACCGCAGTTCCAAAGGGGCGGGTGGAGCTCGTTCCACCTAGAAAAATGTCCCAGATAACCTGAGCATATTCAGTAGCCTGAGCATCGTTCTGGAACCCAATGCTTCCAGTGGCGCCACCGATCGAGAGAGTAACGATCTTGCCAGCAGTTTGACATTCTTCGATATCCGATGCAAGGAAAGAACAATCGAGGAGTTGCGTTCCCGCAAACTCCACGCTGTTACCACTGTTACAAGTCTCGATGCGCACGTGCATGAGGACGGCAACAATGAGAAGAAGCCGGAATACATACATTGCCGAGGTTTATGGAGGGCAGGTCACCCTCCCCATGGAACTCGGTGAGAAATGCGATGGGAAAAATATCAACAACACTATCCTGAATCAATGCAAAGTCTAAACTCGTGGTTAGTCTGCAACAGTACGACAGACCTTGCAGTAATGTGCAAGCCGCTGCTGCCAGCGAGCTTTGTCATTGTAATGGGACGCCCCGTAGGAATTCTGACCCCAATATCTGTCGATGCAGTGAATCCCGACGAGACGCGTAAATGTACGCATTTGTGCTCACACAGCCAACTGCACAGTCCCAGGTCATTGGTGTAAGTTACATGGGAGTACGAGAGACTCACGTTCTTGTTTGACGAGATGTCAAAGGCGACGACAGCAGAGGCTGTCATACCATAAAGCACCGCCGAGAACATGACATGGACAACGCGCTTCATGAGTGCCATCGATAAAGTTGGGGCAGAATCGTACTGCCTGGACAAGCTCCTTTATATCCTCTTGGAAGCAGGTTTCGCCATGGAGTCGCGACGGAAGCACGACACGAAGGTTGACAACATTAGTAGGCCAAGGTACATGATGTACCCTCGACTTGAACAAGAAAGTGCGAACGTAACACACCCAGAGAACGTGGCATCGAAATTGGGCCGCTCACGCAGGAAAGGCAAAGATGATGTACCAAGTAAGCAAACCGCTCGGACAACAGGGACAGATAATATAACGTTTGGCAATTAAACTTCTGAGTTGGCTTCTAGTGAAGATCAGAGTCTGGGCTCAGAATGTGTGATCCGCAGCGAAGCCGGGAAGGATCGCCTGATTTACAGAGTGGCGAGGGCTACGTGACGGTACATGGATCTGTGTCAAACGTCTATGCGTAGTGCCACTCGCAGTCCGAGTCGACTCGGAGAAGATTGCGATCTATTCTCAAATGCGTTGGGATTCTTATTTCTTTTCGAAAAAAACAAAAACAAAAGCTATTGCGTGGCCTAGTACCAGCGTCAGAATGGACAATATGACAAGGAACGAGATTCACCTCTTCCTGCAACTCTTGCTCGATAGGCTCGATCTCAACCTGGATGTAATACTAACTGGTTGCTTAAGAATTTCGGTATCAGCGCTTGCTCCATAATTCACGTTGGAATTCACATGGTGCAAATATTGTTAGGAAGACCTGGTGGTAAGTATGAGTACGGAATTGAAGGTGTTGCTCAACGCTATAGCCCGAAGCAGTACTAGTGATCCACTGAGTCATGTCGGAAGTTTCCAAATGTGCCTTGCAAGCCTCTTGAGGTAATTGCAAGACCCGAAAATTTTCCGGGTTGGGAGGGACTTTGTAAGCGCGTTGCAAGGGCCGAGCGAGCGAGTGGCTGTAAATAAACCTTTTGTCCCTGCATCCCGGTTGCAATAATCGATTGACGTCATTTGAGGGTTACGAGTCTTACGACCAGTCTACTATGTAGGCCTGCCTGATCTCGCGGCAAAGTAGGGTGCCTGACAAAGGACGAGTTGACTAGAAGAGATTTTTGATTGCAGAATTGTGCATGATAGTACCAGACGCGCATTCTTTCGAAGCGGGTCACAGAATGAAGGTTATGGCGGGCGCCAAGCTGCGAGTCACAGCGTGTACGACAGGGAGCTGACAAGAACCGTGGACAAGCGCCTACATGAGTTGGGTCATGGGCAGAAAACCAGTGGTACTTACCACACATGAGATCCACGACGTGACCATATCCCATAAAAGTACGCTGCGAGGGGACTCAAGATTAGTATCGGTAGTGGCGTTCTTCGCAGACGGTCGAAGGGTGGTTCACCAGACGGCACTGCGCATTTGGGATGCAGTGCAAAATGGAACATTGGCAAGAGAACTATTCGAGGAACACCGGGGCAGGGGGTTGCCATACCACCAACGACAGACGAATTGCGAGTGGTGGAGATTTAAAAATCATTGCATCTGGGACGTCGAGATCTGTAAGCAGAAAGTATTCGATCCCCTGGTGAAGCATACAAACGGGCCGACGGTGTGCTCGGTGTGCTTCTCCCCCGAGACTCACCAGCTCAGGCTGTATGTAACGTTGGTCCTTCAATTTTGGACGGTCCACCTGCCCTCTAAAGATGTTAACCGAGAGGAGTGCAGATCAGAGTCTGAGCTCAGAATCTGCGGTCTGCGCGAAGACGAGGAGAATCGTGCCATCATCACCGAGCAGCGAGCGCGACATGACGTATTACATGAATCTGTCAAGCCTCTATACATATTGCCACTCTCAGTCCGAGTCGACTCGAGCCCAGGTTGGAGACTCAAGATTCTCAAATGCGTTGTTGCGCAGGCTAACCGAAATACCAGATTCAGAATGGAGAATATGACAAGGAACGAGATTCACCTCTTGCTGCGAGGACCTGCGACTCTTGCTCGATAGGTTTGATATCTGCCTAGTAGCTAACTGGTCGCTTAAGATCTAGAATGTCTGTATCAGCGCTTGCTCTGCAATTCACGTTGGAATTCAAAGTCTCCATGGGCTAAAATTAGCCTCCGGCACACTGGGTTTGACTTTGCGCCCCGATAACGCCGAGAAGTCAATAACACGCCACCGGCAATTCGCTGTGTCAAAATCTCTCCCAATGGAGAGCTGCTTACAATCGAGAACACACTTCCCGCAGTGATCCAGCTGTATTCCTCAGGCAACTCCTACTTTACGCACCGCAGTAAGGTGAATATGGAACAAAACCTATATCCGGAGGCCTTTCACGATAGAAAAGGTGCAGGCGATTTTCGGCATTGTTCTAGCAAGTGTGCTGACACTGCCGATCCCACTAGGTCATTGAGCTCAACCCTTCGTCTTATGTTAGGTACGAACCATGCTCTCCAAGTTGGATGATTCAGCCGTACAAAGTAAACTCATGCGCTGACTTGAAGATGATTAACTCACTCCAGGGCTGCAACAGAAGTGTGGTCAAGACCAGGGGACATGTTTTACCTATGATGCCAAGGCAGATGGGCTCCAATACCTGCTAATCATAACGAAAGATAAGCCGATTCAATTCTCGTCGGCAAGGCCCACTCGGCGGACATTCTTACCCATCCGTCCGTGGAATCGTTATGGTATCGAGCTGCCTGACTTTTCAGACGAGACGCAGAGCGTGGTCGATTGGTCCGAGCCTGGGCCCCTGTCAGGTAATCCGCTCGGTTGGTCTCCTGGAGACAATGACCCGGCCGATTCGGAGTCTCATACGCGAGAGTTGAGGTTGCTCGTTTGCCTTGGGGCAGCCCTTCGGGGCGCTTTTGCTAGCGCAGCAGCGTGGTGGGGAGTACTTGAGAATCCCGTCGGATAACTTTATCATTGCATGAGTCAGGGACATGGCTTCAGTTCATGACGTGATGGACGTCACAACGCTAGAGATAATGCATGCATGCATTTCGAAGGGGAGAGTTTTCTAACGCGTTTTTCATTCATACCTTAACAGTACCTGCATGGTACAAACTCCCTAGGCATTTGTAATATACCGCATTCTCACTTACAACAGGGAAGCAAACCACTACGATTGCATTATCGAATGGTTGCTGAGAGAGCACCGGCAGAGAAAGCATTATTTCTCCCTACCGCACCAATCACTTAACATATCAATCGTGGTGCGTCCTGGTCAACTGTGATCGGCGCGGCTTCCACCCGCAACGGGTCATGCATGCAGGAACCTCGTGCTTGTTGAGCTTCGGGATTAGCTCTGCGGCATGTTCATGAACCGATGACTGCAAGATCCCCAACAGGTTCTGACTCGCCAGTGGGAAGAGTTTCATCTGTCCATATTGTAGCTGGGTCGGGTCATTGTCTCTTGCACCTCGGATATATCATTCATTGAAATGTTTCAAGCCCTCGTGATGACTCTCACCCCTCATTTACTGCTCCCATTCACTAAGCGTTTGAAGCCGATTCGACTCCGTCTTCTTGCACGACCTCCATAGAAACATACCGGCCTCACTTCTTAGTTTTCAGGTTGATAAGTCCCAACCGCAGTGCTGAAGGTTAATCCTATCTTGTTGAGACTGTTTCCAACACAGTGAAATGGTTGCCTCGCGCCATGTATTTTGCCGTACAAGTTGTCGTGAGTGCTAGTGCCATTCTTGTGCAATGTCCATCAGAGACTTTCCCTGCCGCTCTGACTTTGCTGAACCTTCTGCAGGTCGATGGTCCCTTTGCCCCATTTCGAAGATTCTGGACAGCTGCATGGTGTGTTCACAAACAACATTGGGCTACTGGTAATTCAGGATAGGCTTCTATTGATTCGTTCAGCCTCTTTTACGATATGTGCGCTTATCTCTCGTCCTCGAGAATTTAATCACAGCCTCAGGACTTACATGCCACATCAGCATGCTCTTCCGCTGTAGACTTCTTTCGTGTAAATTCATCGTAGGCTTGACCAGAGTGACATCTCTCGGTTCAAACTTGCGCGTACCTCGTCCAGAAAATGGGGCTGACAATCTGCAGTAGCGCTTCTGCGTAGTTTGACGGTCACTCAACTATATTTACACCACAGGCATCTCGGCTTCGCCGGCGCTTCAGCAATCACCCAATTGCCACTAGGTGATGCCGCATTTTATGTAGCGCTCAGGGCTAAGGTTCTTGGCCTTGCTTTGATGGTGCGTGCCAATCACATATATAGCAGTCAACTTCTACTTACAGAGTCTTGCGAGGAAGATTTCAAAGTTCGCAATGTATTCAAGTTATAAGTATAATTTATTCCCTCTGAAAGATTGTCTGTCCTCTCAGAAATGCATAGGACAGAATCGTCGTGCCATGTAGTCATACAGCTACATCCGCCGCTCCTTCCGAAACTGTTAGCGCTCATTTGGCGGAGGCGAGTTACAAGTGCATTCGCACAGTAAACCCTTCATTTCGTCAACATTTGGCAGCCAAGACTCTTTCTACCGTCTATATATCATCCTGACTCCCAGAAAGTCGACTACACCATACCGTTACTGATGCCCAACCAAAGTCAGGTCATTCAAGAGTGCACTGGGAACAGTCGATGCCCAAGGCTACTGCTATCAAAGGGTAACACTGTCCTTTGTGATTTTTTCGATGAAGAACTTCCACCCGCTTGGCATGCTCCGAAATTCTGTATTTCGTTGGGTATCTTCAAAATGTGTTGCTTCCTATTTACCTGGCGCGGTGATCTGCGCTGGTTACACTCCCTCTTGAGAGAGGGAGATAACTGGGAACAGTTGCATGGTCATTATTTGACCCAGCTCAATCAATTGAGCACCGTGGTAAGTCGACGATAGGCATCGTTCATCTGAATTGATCGCACTAATTCGCCCTTGGCAGCAAGGACTCGTGCTTGCCACTGCGGCGGTCTTCATGTCCTCAAATCCGCCACTTATGCAAGATGTCAACTATTCATCTAATGCATCTTACGCCTGTTTGGCAGAGTCGCTTGTCTTTTCGTTGTTTGGGCTGTTGTTCCAGCTGAAAGTATCTGCCAATGGATTCATTTTTCGAAAGCGTGAAGCTGCAAAAATACGTCATCACGTTGTCGATTATCAGTGTGACAGGTCAGAGCTGACCTCACCCCAGGTCATCGTTGAGAGGCGCTGGAGAATTTTTTGGCACATCCTGGGTTTGGCGGTTCCAGTCATTCTCTTTGGCATATCAGTGGTGCTGATGATTGCTGGTGAGCAGTTCACCTTGTAATGTGTGGTTGCGACTTACGCCGTTCATCGTCAGCCATCGTGCTCACAGGGTTCTCGTCTCACTCCAAAACCGTCCAATTGTATCTGAGCACAATGTTTGCTTTCCTGTGCGCTTGTCATTTGGTGTCGATTCTGGCTTCCCCATTATACTACCATTTGTCGAACTTATGTGTCCACATTCTGAAGACCGCGAGTGGTCAGGAAGGGGGAGCGAGCGCCGCTTGAAACAGTGGAGGTTGGGTGTTTAGTCCATCTACGTCAGTGCTCTATATGCCTTATCGACTTCGCCAGGTTGGGAAGGCAATATCTGGCGATATTGTACAATAAAGTAATACGAAGAACCTCAATCAATGATACCGATTTCTTTTCTCGGAGCTATTCGGTCGTTTTCTATGAGCGAGCGGATTTGGCGGTAAATGAAACCACCTCGCACTCCTTGCTAGAAGTGCTTTCGTTGCGCAGGAGATTCTGAATTGCACCTGAAGACACGGCACAGTTGGGTGGTTAGTGACATACGGAGAATGACAAACTGAAGGAGATAAATGAAGTAAAACAAACGCGGACTTCCAAACCGTGCAACCACTGCCTCAGACCTCTGCATCGCATTTATTACTACAGGAGTCAGACGGAGGCGTAGGAAGACATTCTCACTTATGAAGTCAAAGCAAACAGGTTTCAAGATCTAGACTTGTTAATCGCTGCATAAGACAAGCTGATTCAGTTCTCGCCGCCACGGCCCACTCAGCAGACATTCTTGCTCTGTCCGTGAAGTTTCAATCGTTACGACCATGGGCTGGCTGAATTTACAGACGATGCACAGAGCGTGGACGTTTGGTCCGATCCTGGGTCTCCATTAGACGAATCACTGGGTGAAGCACTTGAGTATCCTGGAGAAGATGACCCAGTTGATTCAGAGTCTCGCTCGCGGGGCATTGTTTGCTTTGGACAGCCTTTTGGCGCAGCGGAGTGCAGGGGACTCTTGCCTCAGATCACAATATCATCGCGCAAGTCAAGGACATGACTGGCATGATGGACATCAGGACGCTCATGCATATCGTATGCTGACTTACAACTGGAATAAAAACCACTACATTGCATTATTGAATCGTTGCTGAGAACACCAGCTGAGAAAGCGTTGTTTATCAGTCGCGGTGCGTCCTGGTTAACTGTGCGTCATTGCTTCTCGCCCGCAATATATCATGCCTGCAGGAACCTCGCGCGTGTTGAGCTTCGGAATTAGTTCTGCAGCATGCTTATGAACCAGCAGCTGCAAGATTCCCCAAGGGTTCTGACTCGTCAGTCGAAAGAGTTTCATCTGCCCACATTGTAATTGGATCGGACCACTGCGTCCCTCGCACTTCGGATATATCATCCATTGGAATGTTCCCGGCCCTCATGCTGTTTCGCACCCCTCATTTACGGCTCCTATTTACTGCGCAAAGTTCTCACTTGAAGTCGATTCGACAAACACACCAGCCTCACGTCTTGGCTTTCAGGATGAATCAAGTCCTGGCCGCAATGCTGAGGCCGCCACTGTTCCCAACACAGCGACATTGCCTCGCGCGACGTTGCACGTGTGTTTTGACGCTAGGTGATCCCAGATCTTATGAGCAGCGCTCAGACAGGCAATTCAAGGATCAAGCCTTGCTTCGACGGTGCGTGCTAATTCATACATATTCCTGAAACGAACTTCTGCTTATGGTCTTTCTCAAGGTATTCAAGTTACGAGCATAGTTTATCCCCTCTGAAATGTTTGTCCGTCCTTCCAGGAATGCCTGGGCAGAATCGTCGCGCCACGCAGTCATACAGCTAGATTTGTCCCTCCTTCCAAAACTATTAGCGCTCATTTGGCGGCGGTAAGTTAGACATGCATTCGTAATATTCCGTGCCGCAAGACTGAAGCAAAGTAGCATCGCGCCATCAATTGATACGCGCAGTGAACCCTTGCCATCGGCATGAGGCAGCATGCACCCTTTCCACGGCCTATATATCCTCGCAGTGGATCCTAGCTCAGAGACAGTCAATTACCCCACCATCCTTTATGTCGAACCAAGCTCAGAATCTCCAAGTGTCCAGTAAGGGCATACAGCGCCCGAGGCTGGTACGGCCTGACAGTGACTCAGACGATTTATTTTTCCAAGGATTTCCATCCACTTGGGATCCTCCAACATTCTGTATTTCCAAGTGGGCCTTCAAAATATGCTGCGTCGTATTCACCTTTCACGGGGATCTGATCTGGTTATACTACCTTTTGAGTACGGGAGATAATTGGGAAGAACTGCATACTCAATATCTGAGCCTGCTCGGTCAATTGAGCACCATAGTAAGTGTTGACGATAGGGTTCGTTCATTCAAACTGATCGCACTAATCTGTCCTTTGGCAGCAAGGACTTGTGCTTGCCACTGTTGCGGTCTTCATCTCCTCAAATCCACCCCTTCCCCAAGATGTCGACTACTCATCCGGTCTATCTTATGCCTGTTTGGCGGAGTCGCTTGTCTTTTCGTTGTTTGGGCTATTGTACCAGCTACACGCATTTTTTGCCGCAACCCGTTATCAAAAGCGTGCTACTACAAAAGTGCGTCCCATAGTAGATTGTGAGGATGACAGGCCAGAGCTGACCTCGCTGCAGGTCATAATTTTCAGGCGCTGGAGAATTTTTTGGCACCTCCTGGGTTTGGCAGTTCCAGTCATCCTTTTTTTCATATCAGTGGTGCTGATGATTGTTGGTGAGCAGTTCATCTTGTACTTAATGCGTGATTGCGACTTACACTGTTCATCATCAGCCATCGGCTTCACGGGTTTTCTATCTCAGTCTACACTCGTCCAAACTTATATGACTTCAACATTGGCATTCATTGGTGCTTGTCATATGGTGTCGATTCTGAGTTCACCGCCATACCACTATTTGATAGACTTATGCACTCACCACTTTGGACGACAAGAGGGGGAGAAAGCGCCGCTTGAACATCCGGAGGTTGGGCGAGTGTTCTAGCAAGTGTGCTAATGGCCACGATCGATTATTCCTACAAATGGACATTGAGTACTAGTATCCCCTAGTTCAGTGGTAGTATCCGGACCCCTAGGCAGATGTACCTTCAAACTGTACACTCGGCTCGACAATCTCGATGCTCCCCGTTTCCACCACATCTACCTTGTTGAACGAGGTGCCGAATTGGACCATGACCGAGCCCAGGCTAGATTTATTGCGAGATCTCAAATTACCAAGTGTCTTTGACGCTCTGCCAGTGCGCTACTGTGATCGACACATTCGCAGAACTCCGGTGTAATGATTCCTCGTGGGATTCAGCCTGCCTTTTCTACGATATTCCACGTTTTTGGCGAAGTATGACACATGTACATACTACAGATGAGCATCTCCTTGCGTAAATCTAGTCGCGGAACCAATATGGAAGTGGCGGTACGCCGTGGCCCATCGTGCGGTCAGTCTGTGTTCTTGTATTCTTCCGTCATTCATACATGATCTCAAGTTCTGTATGGTCATCACCATGCCACCCCACCCTCGAAAGAGCAAGGAGGTGTGTGCACGCCATCACTTATCTGATTTAGACGCACTCAAAAAGATCAAGGGATTGAGCTTCAACACCTGGGTCTTCTCAAGCTAGCTCGTCGCAAACTACAAGCTATTACCTCAAAAGTCAGTCTATTGCAAGCCGGCCCCCAAATGCATTTCTCTGCAGGCAAATATTTCTGATAACACCAAACTGACTGGTCATCCACGTCGTCTATCTACGGCTGACCTTTTACCTCCGAGTCCATTTCGAACTTTTTGGGCAGCCGCATGTGTTCCCAAAGAACATACATCTACATACATCCTTGTCCGGGAAAGTGGAGCTGACATTCCATAGTAGTGCTTCTGCATAGATTGAGGGTCACTCGACGGTATTTACTTTGCATATGATCACAGACTTCTTGACTTGATCGGCACTTCAGCAAATCACCCAATTGACGCTAGGCAATTTCAACCCTTATGAGCGCTCAACACTCAGGGCTCAGGCAATTCAAGGATCATGCCTTGCTGGGGCAGTGCGTGACAATTCATACTTATGACCAGGGCCAAGGTAACTGTCTTACACGTAAATTACGTTGGTAGTTATCAAAGATGCGAATTTGTTTGTTATACTATCATTCCGGGTAATCTGCAACTAGCATGTAATATGCAAAATGTTCAAAACACCTCAACGCGCTGCTCGACTCACTTCAAAAAAATTCAGGCATATGTAGACTACTTATAGATGATGTATTGTCCAAGTAGAATAAAAATTTCTTGAGTGTTGGAGCTGCGAGAGATGAAATAGTGGTAATTTGTAACCATGCAGGAACATAAATCATCCAGATCCCATAGATCCTACAGATATATTCACAAAGTTATACCTGGAGCATGACAATCACCTCGTCAGGATTCCAGAACACAATTTCGATAAAGGTCATTCTGTTGTTTTAAGATGCTATAGAGGAAGAATTGACGACATGTATGAAAACGTGACAGCAGATAGGAGAGAGTGTAAGAAATTCAATCTCCTCTACGGCACACTCGGCTAGTGCACGGCATCTGCACTCTCCACACCAAGTCTTGCATTGTGTTGTGTTGTCTCCTCTTGCATCATTCTCGCATCCTTGTTACAATGGCACCAAACCACAGGCGTACTATCCGTCAGAAGAAAGCCGAAGCAAGACATGATTCATCAAAATTCAATGCACAAACCATTTGGTGGCTATCAGCCACAGCCTATCCCTCCGAGTCAACCCTCAATGGTGCGCATGGATCTTCCCCCACTCGGGTATGCACCCCCATATTGTCCCATGCACCATTCCGCACCTCAGCTTCAGCCTCCACATATTCCTCACTTTGCGCCGGCTGGTAGAGCAGATGTTCGAGTTGGTGGTGAGGCACAGATATATGATGTCGCAGGCCGTCAGCTCTATTCAGGACCATATCACCAGTACAATCACAATAACTACATGAATTGCGATACTTAATAATAATATATTGCTGTATTCAGTACTTTCAGAGCTTTGCACAACTTCAACAACTTCAAGTTCGACGACTCAACGCCAACAGATCGAGAGCTGCGGAGAGTCAAAGTTGACGGTGCCGGTGCTGCGCCGAGGCGTGACATGACGTGACCATATTTTGCAGATTAGCAGTCAGACCCTGAATTTTCTCGGCTTTCATCCGACACCACACCACAACGTCCTAAAAATGAGCAAAAATCAGATCTATATAGAGGTGGTACGAATCTACAACTCTCTAAATTCGTGGAAGATAAAATGAAGTGGTTGATGAGCTACAAAAGATTTGCTGAAAAAGTTGCAGATTACCCGGAATGATAGTATTTACTAGATGAAGCTCTGTGGCTCGGGATGTTCCGTACAGAGCTGTCCAATGTATGTCACTGTGGCACTGTACAGAACCAAGTACATAGTTTACTGATAGAGTCTGGACTCTGCGATCATGTGCCAAGTAAATACAGTCAAGTGGCCCTCAATCTATGCAGAAGCACTACTGTGCCATCAGGTAACAGGTGCAGTGAACCCTTTCATTTCTTCGACATGCCCCTTTCCACTGACCTATATATCCTCACAATGACTTCTGGCTCAGAAAAGTCAATTACCGCCTGTTACAGCTGCTGATGCCCACCCAAACTCAGAATTTTCCAGTGTCCAGTAAGGGCATACAGCACCCGAAGCTGGAACAGCCTGATAGTAACCCAGATGATCCATTCTTCCAAAGATTTCCATCCACTTGGAATCCTCCAACATTCTGTATTTCTAAGTGGGCCTTCAAAGTATGCTGCTTTGTATTCACCTTGCACAGAGATCTGGGCTGGTTATATGTTATGACCCACGTCCCTTAACCTAACTAGTAGGTGTCTGGAGTTGGAATCACACCACAGGACTCAGTCAAAGAGGATAAAGCAAGATGGATTTGAGAGGGAACGTCTAGGCCCTACAATGATGTAGAAACGAGGAGGTTAAGTCTAAGGAGTACTACTGACTACTACCTAGACTATATACTACTATTGGGGCGGAGCTATCTGAGTATGAAAGGTATGTGATATAACTATATACGGTCATAACATTGCACCTAGGGTATAGGGCGTCTTATCAACCAATCAACTACAAGAAAGGAGAAAGGGGAAAGGATAAGGGTTCATAGGGCCAAGGGTATCGGTAATTAAGCAGGGTTCTCAGGGACTGCTTCTATTCAGGGTAGACGGAGATTAAGGGTGTGAGAGAGTTCTGTGACAAGAAGTCTCGAGTGGTAATTAAGGATCTCGATTAGAGATAGGATCTGATGATCTAGATCGAAGGATCTAGATAGGATCTGGATCTGGAGATGTATCGGGTACGATCGGATCTAAGGGTTCTCCAGGGTTTTCGGTAATGAGTATGCTTCTCTATGAGCGGTACTTCTGTGATATGGGTTCAGGGTTTAGCTGTGACTGTGCAACAGGTTCTAATGTAAGGGGTTCGGTGAATGACAGAGGTAACTCTTAACATGTCATGTGTGAAGATGTGAAGGTTTGCGATGTGAAGAGGTGATGCCCCTTTGAGAGAGAGATAGCTCGTAAAGCACTCTCGGTTATGGTTTGATCATAGAGGCATGTAGATGCTTATGATGTAACCCGTTTGCCTAATCGTAGGACTTCTAAGGATGTGATGAGTTCGGTTGTCTAGGGTTACGGATAAGGATGGATGACGTCGATGTAGTATAGATGTGATGTAAAGATAGTGGTCGTTAGCCGGTTATCCATCTTATCTTATCAGGGATCTATCTAATCTAATCTTATCGGATAAGGTGACTTAGGGTTCGATAATCGAAATTTAGATGTAATTGGTAACATTCATGACATTATATGACCTCTTGAGCGAAGGAAATAACTGGGAAGAACTGCATACTCAATATCTGACCCTACTCAATCAAGTGAGCATCGTAGTAAGTGTTCACGATAGTGTTGCTTCATTCACACCGATCCATTAATTCGACCTTGGACAGCAAGGACTCATGCTTACCACTGTGGCAGTTTTCTTATCCTCAACTCCACCCATTCCCCAAGATGTCAATTACTCATCTGATCTATCTTATGCCTGTCTGGCGGAGTCACTTATCTTTTCGTTATTTGGGCTATTGTACCAGCTACATGCATTTTTTACTGCAACCCATTATAAAAAGTGTGCTACTTCAAAAGTGCGTCATCACATAATAAATTGTGAAGATGACAGGCCAGAGCTGACCTCACCGCAGGTCATCATTTTCAGGTGCTGGAGAATTTTTTGGCACCTCCTGTGTTTGGTGATTCCAGTCCTTCTTTTTCTCATATCAGTAGTGTTGATGATTATTGGTGAGCAGTTCACTTGTACTTGATACGTGGTTTGCTTACATTGTTCATTGTCAGCCATCGGGTTCACAGGGTTCTTATCTCAGTCCAGAGCCATCCAAACTTATATGACCTCAACGTTGGGATTCATTGGCATTTGCCAAGTGGTGTCGACTCTCGGTTCACCAATATACCACCATGTGATGGACTTATGGACCCATGTTTTGATGGCCAACAGTGGTGGGCAGGGGAGAGGGGAAGGGGAGGAAGTGCTGCTTGAACCTTGAACTCATCTCGAGGTTGGTCGAGTGTTCTGATAGTTAATGATTGCTCTTGCAAATGGACATTCACTCAGAAGGAAGAAAATTGTTCCTTCTGTACTGTAATTTATACCAATCCCCTTGAATTTTGAGGGAAAATAGTGTGTATTTTCACCTCGCAACAAGGCGGCTGTCAAATGGATCTGTGCAAGAAACTAAAGTGTTCCTTCATCATAGCGTCTAAACGCAAAGAAGAATGGATTGTATCATAAGTAACGAAACAAGACGATCAAACATAGATATGGAGGAGGTAGGGGTAGGTAGGTAGCCGGCATCAGAGGACAGTAATAATAGGAATATCGAAAGATATGCATAGAACGAAGGGCACATTAATATAGCGTGAAATCATCATGAACAATCAGTTCTTGTTTGTAATGCATGCCAAGTCAGAAAGGCGGGGTGAGACAAACCGAACTGACTCAAGAGATGCTACGTATACACCGCATTTGACTTTAGCACCTTAATATTCATACTTTGCTATGAACTGTCATCAGGCCTCTAGTAATCTCTCTTCTAGGCCTTGTCCAATTAGGTTGGTAAAACCGCTGTAAGTGAGGCAATCACGATATCGTGCAGGAGCCAAGACAGAAGTGTGATTGTCTTCCATGGCCATATCAGCTTGGTGTTAGAACGGCGTTTTTGAGACGTCCTCGACTCCTCGTCAATTTGAATGAGTATAAGAGCCAGTTCGGCAACAGGATGTTGGCTGACATCTGGCAAATGTCAGGTGAGAGGTTTTCGGCTCGAAGCATCCCAGACATCGGACTTCAAACTTTACTTCTCCTACTTGTACCATGAATTCTCCCTACTTTATTGATTGTCATCGTCGCCAAAGAATTTGTACTAGTGTTGTTGCCCTCACCGCCATCTGTGCAAACTTCGCAACTGTACTCATGGCTCAACTTGAACCTGAGACAACACAACTGGCCAACAGCACAAAGGCACATTGGCAAGAATCGGAGGTGGATGTCCTACTTCAGCACTTGATCGAGAACCAGGCAGCAGGCGGTGATGGTGGAAATTTCCTGATGACTATCTTCAACAGCGCAGCGGCTGCTATCAACGCTAATGAGGTGATTCAGACTATAGGCCCACAAAAGACGGGCAAGATGGCAAAGACAAAGTGGGCCTTGGTGCGTATATGATCTTATCTTGATTGATCATGGGTTGACCAGATCTTAGCTCAAAAAAACCTTCAATCAAATTGAGATCTACCACAATGTGTCTGGTTTCCACTGGGACAATGTACGAGGAGCTGGAATCGAGGGTGTTGCTGCCACCAGTGTCTGGGATGCATATGTTGCACCAAAGGTATGTCACTATGACACAGCGTGTTGGGACATGGACTGACATCGAAGTAGTCGTGAGCTACACTATGCCTTCTTCGCAACAAAGGATGGTCTCGGTATGATGACATGCAGACCATCCTGGGCGAGAACAGCAGTGCTCGTGGACACCACTCTTTCCACCCTGCCACAGCAGCCCCCGCCTCCGTCAATATAGACGATGTGCTCAAGGGTGCTGATGGGAGCCTTGACCTTCTCGATATGGACATAGACCCTAGCGCCGCTGGCCCTAGCAATGTGCCAGACATGAGCGCTGACTTGATGATGCCCCCTAGCGCCCTGTTCCATGGGACCTCTGCTACTACTGCTGGCTCCCAGTCCAGTAAACGCTTGCGCACCAATACCCTGCTTGACACCCTGGAGACGTCATCCTACAATTCCAATGCCACCCCCAAGTCCAGCTACACTGATAGTCACCACTCATCAACTCTCCCCCTTTCGCAAACATTGGTGCACTCATCCCAGTCACCAGCCTTCAAGAAGGCTCAAGTGTCGGCATATGACAGCGTGCAGATGGGGATGAGCAGCGCTGCCAAAATAGCTGCCAAGATTACTCCAGCGGCCGCCATCATGAACATGCAAGGTACTATCAATCGCCTCACCAACATTATTGACAAAAATATCGACAAAAATGTGGTCGCTGAGCCAGTGCCAGTTGTTCAAGTGGTTACCATGGTTTCTCATGGCCTGGCAATTATGTGCACTGGAGATGGAGACCTGTCAGTCGCTCAGAGAGCCAAGCTCTTGCGGATCTTTTCTCATTCAGGAGGCGAGAACAATCTCGCTGCTTACATTGAGCTGGAGGATGACTTTGAGATGCGCTGTGAATTTATCTTGGGACTCCTTGCATCTGTGTAGAGCTATCACCGCCTGTCACATTTATTGTACCAACATGTAGTATCCCACATCCTGTATCGCGCGTGTTTTGTATCATGACATATTGTACAAGTTCAACTATGTGCTACTAGTGAGAATTAGCCCAGTCCACCCTCATCCTCCGAGATACCTTGGTCTGATAGATCGTTGTCGTTGTCGTCATCTTCAAGAGCATGTCTTTCCCGCAAAATGTGTTGATAGTCCACCCACATTGCTTCAGCAATGCCATCGTGCATCAAATGTAGATCGTCGTGCACAGCCGCGTGGTCTTCTGCTGGTGTGCCCTCTGAGTTTGCAGCAGGTGCATCATCAGGCAAATAGTCTGCATCCGGCAGTCTACCTTCTGCAGGATCATGAAAGCAAATGAAATTGTGAATGCTGCACAATGCAGCTGGAATCTGAGCTTGTATACCCATAGCATATGATGGGGATAGAAGGAGGATGCGGAAACGTCGTTTCAAGACACCAAATATTCGCTTGATGATGTTTCGAGCTGATGTGTGACGGAGGTTAAATAATTCTTGTTTGGTAGTTGGCCTGTGGGAAATCAGTGCACAGCAGGAAGAATAATGGCCAGTACACTCACCGAACACTTGCACAGCCCCATTCTGCGAGGTGGTAGTGCACGTTACGGTAAGGAATGAGTAGTTCAGGCCGCAGAGGGAAACCTGCATCTGCAAGGAAGTATTTCCCTATGGGAATGTGAAGGTCACAACCCTCTGCAGCCTTGTAGACGCGTGCGTCTGTGGCTGAGCCCTCCCAGCCAGTGAGGGCATATGTGAAGTTGAGCTTGAAGTCGCAGGCGAAGAGACAATTCTGGGAAACAAAACCCTTTTGATTTCGATACGGGCCTCGTTCAAATGCATGAGGTGACGCGTGGATGTGGCTCCCGTCAATGGCCCCAATGGCATCCTTGAAGAACAGCCAAAACTTGGGGTTACAGCAAATTTTGTTGGGGACAGAGGCATCCGGCAACTGAACATACTTCGTATAGAAGGGGGAGGATGAGAAGATGGTGAGAATTTTGCAAAAATAACTACATAGGACATACAATCAGTCTACCAACAGTTATTAGCACATACTACTTACCGAGAAATTGTATTGTTCGAATGTTGAAATCTTTCGCCGACATGCTTGATAGACAAGCCCATGACAGCAGTGTACAGGAAAATCACAAGTTGTTCTTCTAGCGAAACAAACTTGGAGTTGGTGTGTCCGAGGGCACGAATTTCAGAGATAAGTGCTGCAAAAACGTGTGCATGCACACCAAGTTCACTCTGTATTCGATCTGGGTGACCAGACAATAACTCCATGACCCATGCTTCGCCCGAGAGGGCAGAAGTATGATACGGTTCTGGATCCTTCAAATACATGGATTGTAGGACACTGCTTGTAGCGCTGATTAAGATACTGATTAGAAGGATAGAGTACTGGATGAGGCGGCGGCGAGCTTCTGGGCATCGGGGCACAAAATCAGCGACTTCCGATCGACAATCCATTGCAGCAGGGACTCTGGCTGAATCCAAGGACGGGCACCTATGTAGATAACAGCGTACAGTAGTATCGGGGGTTGGTCCAAATGCGTCCATACTATTCACGCTCCGACCTTCGGCAAAAATCAAGCCGACAACTTCTCACCTGACAATTTGCCAAATGTCGGCCAACATCCTGTTGCCGAACTGGCTCTAATAAAGATAGTATTTACTACATATTACATCATTGCAGACTTCTCGATTTCGCCAGCGCTTCGGCAATCACCCAATTGTCGCCAGGTTATCACATCTTGTGTAGCGCTCAGGAGTCAGGCCTCAAGGCCTCAAGGCTGAGGCAATTCAAGGATTAAGCCTTGCTTGGACGGTGCGTGCCAATTACACGCATAGTTTCCAGAAGTGAGTAACTTCGAAGTTCTAGTACTTACAGAGTATTCCGCGGGAGTTTCACGGCATTCAATTTACGAGGTAGCGTCTCCCTTTTGAAAAGTTGTCTGTCATTTCAGGAATGCTTGCAGCAGAATCGTCATGCTATGCAATGCAGCCATGCTACATCCGCCACTCCTTTCAAAACTGTTAACACTCATCTGGCGGAGCCTGTGAGTTACACGTGCATTCAAATCTTCTGTGCTGCCAGGCTGAAGCAAAGTCAACACGAGGCAGCTGCATGCACCCTTTTCACCTGCCTACATATCATCGCAGTGAATCCTAACTCAGAAAAAAGTTGACTACCACATTGCCGTTGCTGATGTTCAGCCAAATTCAGTGTATTCAAGAGTGTACTGGGGACAGTCAGTGCCCGAGACTGCTGTCAAAGCCTAGTACTGTCCCCTTCAATGAAGAGCTTCCACCCACCTGGCATGCCCCAAAATCCCGTCTTTCGCTGTGTATCTTCAGAACATGCTGCTTCATATTCACCTGGCACAGCGATCTGCGCTGGTTACACGGCCTCTTGAAAGAGGCAAATCGCTGGGAAGACCAGCATGTTCAATATCTAACCCTGCTCGCTCAAGTGAATGCGGTAGTAAGTGTTGACGAGTTCATTCAAATTGATCGTACTACTTAATTTGTCCTTGGGCAGCAAGGATTCATGTTTTCCACTATGCCCTCCGCAAATCCACTACTTCCCCGAGATGTCTTCTACAGATTTGGTCTATCTTGCGCCTGTTTGGCGGAGTCGCTTGGCTTCTTGTTGTTTTGGTGTTATCAGAAGCGCGCCACTATAGAAGTAGGTAATCACGTTGTCGATTGTAAGGATGGCAAGCCAGAGCTGACCTTGTCGCAGGTCTTAATTCGGGGGCGCTGGAGAATTTTTTGGTACCTCCTGGCTTTGGCGGTCGAAGTCACTCTAACAGTAGTGCTGAAGATTCTTAGTGAGCAGTTCACCTTGTACTTGTTGCGTGGTTGCGACTTACTGCGCTGTTCCTCGCAGCTATCAAGTTCTTTTCTCGGCTCGACCTCGTCCAAACTTATCTAATTACAACATTGGCATTCATTGGCGTTTGTCATGTGGTGTCGACTCTCGGTTCACCACTGTACCACTGTGTGGCAGACTTGTGGACTAATGCTCGGATGACCAACAAAGGTAGGGATGGGGAGGTAGCAACTCGTCTGGAGTCAAAAGAGAAAGGCTACATAGAATCTTACTAGTAGACGCGCAGTTGGACGCGTGATGCTGTCTCCGGGAGGCTCCCTTGCTCATTGATTACTCTTACAAATGGTTAGTATGATGTATCCCCCTAGGCACCCTTTGACGAAGGAAGTAGTCATTCCGAATTCTAAGCCAAGTTAATATATTGACTCATAACCAATCCCCTTACAATTTTCGAGTGTGAAGGGAAAAAAAGTACTATCTCAGCCTGCACAAGAAACTAAAGTATCTCTTCATCATAGCATCTAAATGCGAAGAACAATCGATCATATCATAAGTAACGAAATAAGGCGATCAAACATAGATAGTTATTCGACCTGGAGGAGGTAGGGGTAGGTAGCCGGCATCAGAGGACGGTAATAGTAGGAATATCGAAAGATATGCATAGAACGAAGGACACATTAATACAGCGTGAAATCGTAAAATATCATTAGTTTCAGTGCATGTTCGTAGCGCGCGCTAAGTCAGAAAGGCGGGGTAAGACAAACTGACTCGGAAGAGGCGCATACGACGCATTTTTGACTTTAGCGCCTTGATACTCATGCTTTGCTGTGAACCGTCATCAAGGCCTCTAATCTCTCTTCGAGGCCTCGTCCGAGACCCTCTCGCTGCCATTCGCCACCGATGTCGTCCAGGAGGGCGATGCTATCCCGATCACGACCGCTTAGACTCGCGGCGTCGTGCTGATTGTTCGCGTACCCCTCGACACCTGGGATGTGGGGTGGCGGATCGGGAGTCGCACAGCTAGTGAATGATGATAGGGGAACCATCGATGCGGGCGTCGATGCCAGTAGGTCAGCGTAACTCATGAACGAGAGGCGCTTAGTGGGCCCATGGGTGGGCGATGGCGGGTGGGAGATGGTGATGGGACGCGAGTAAGGTGAAGATGTGTAGGTGGATGAGGGAGCGAGTGTTTGGATGGCGGTAGGAGGGAGTGCGGCGGAGGGATGCTCGACGGTCGTAGTTGTAGGTGAGGATTCGGCTGATGAGAGCGTAGAGTAATATACAGACGCTGGCGTGCTGAGAGACGCCTTGGTACTCGAACTTGATGTGTTCGGACCCTGCTTTGAGGGGAAAATGAGCGGGCTGGTTTGGATACTCAGCCTCTGTGGACTCCCTGCTCCCACACTGGGTGTGGGAATATTTAGGGGGCTCATGTGCCCCTGCTGAGACGGAATGCTCAGCAATAAGCTCGTCCTTCCTGTTGGACTTGGGCTCCTGCTCCTCAAGCTACCGATTGGGCTGGCGAAACCGCTGTAAGTGAAGCGATCACGATCTCGTGCGGGAGTAAGGACGGAAACGTGATCGTCCTCCATGGGAGAGGAGGCTGCAAGAATTGATGCAGCACTATCGAGTACAGAAGGTACACTGTGCTCGAGTTGTTCAGTGGCTTTTGCGCGTGGAATGCGATGGGGGTTTGGGTGAGAAGGGGGAGACGGGGGGTGCATGGGCTCAATATCACGCTCGAAGATTGCGGATGATGATGAGTGGCTGTACGTGGCAATGAATTTAAATGTCAGTGTTGATGAAATGAGATGGAGTGGCTCACGCTGATGTGGGTGATGAAGGAATTGAGGAGGGTGAGCGAGAACCCAACCTCGTATTCAAATGCTGAGAGGTATGTGTAGAGAGTCTGTGCTCCCTAGTTGAATCTTTTTGGGGGGTGAGCAGCGTCGAATTGGAGGTCATACGTCTGAGATCAACAGGGGGCGAGTAGTGTGCACTGGAAGATGGCGACATGGTCATGGCTGCCGCGAAACAAAACGAAAAGTCAGGTTTTAAAAGTGAAAGAGACTAGTAAAAAACATACGTTTATAAGGCTCTGGGGAAGAATGGGTGGACATTGTGGATGTTGCGAACTACGACGGTGTTGGATGTGAACAAGACGTTCTTTGGGTGGTTATAACTCACAAAACAGCGCTGTGCAATTAGTGGAGCCGGATCACTGCCGACAGTCTACTGCGGACCACTGGACCGGTCCTCAGTAGTCCAGCACTTGGTCCATCGATCTCCACCCTAATGATGGTATCACACGTCCACCACAGACCTCCCAGCACTAGAATTAGGTGTATTCGCCCTACGTCATTTCCTCGTATCAGGCCTCAGGTCTACCGGATCTTCCGTTTTAACAATTAGCAGTGCTTTTCGGAGCATAGCCTGCAAGTACTGCGCCCCCACTGCAGGGCACTGGGTTTCCCAGCTCCACGGGCTTCGCATGTCTCATTCTTTTCGTGCAGTGCGATTCTAGTCAGGGACTGCTGACTGACGCATCCATTCTTCGTTCTTCGTCCATTGCTTCAATGATAGAAAGAAGTGTCATCAAAGGCACACACTAGTCGTATGTGGTTATATATCAAGCCTATATGGACTCATTTCCCTGACCCACCCTCATAACAATAGCATGATACGTCGGTACGTCATACGAATTTTACTCCCTACTTCGGACCTTTGTTCATTGGATGTCGGAGACATTATCATTGGTGACGAGTCCGACCAACAGTAATTTCTGGAAAGGTTGTCTTCGACATCTTTCTCTCACCAAGGTCATCAGCCCGAACAGTGGCGTACCTCGTTCTGAAACATTCCAGTAGTTTCGATTCTCATCTCACACAGAGCCTCCAACATAAGTTGGCAAAGCTTACGACATGATCAACGTTGCGTGTCTTTGTGCAATGCGGTCTAACATTCGCGTGGTTGTCATAATCATATCTTCCATAATGGAACGCACAATGCCGAAATTTGACGGTAAGTTCCCTGCCACCGAGCAGCAACAGACAGCAACTTCACAATGCTGCATTGATCTCAACATCACTGTCAGGTGATGTTTCATTCATATTGCGAACGGTCGCCGGACTCCACCGAGAATGACGGTCATGGGGACGGGCCGTTGATCACTGAAACGACAAGCACGGCGCTGAGTCGATCATCAATGAACGTTAACTCTCGGCACCGCAGTCGCCGCTCTCTGGCAGCCGACTGATCAGTCTGCAAGTAGCAGCACCTTGACGTTTCGCAACCATGGACGAACGGTTTTAATGGCTAAGCATTGCTGTAGCGATCTGATCTCCGGATGTTGTGGCTCACAATAGCTCTCCTTGCAAGATATCATGAGTTAATAGTGCGCTCTCAAACACAATACTGGGTTAAAAATCGGTACAGGTACATCGAGAAGAACACGTCTTGAAATGAACTGCATGCACTAAGCGCCCTCCTTCTCATGAAGCTCTCCGTCCAACTCATCCTCGCTGTCGTCAGGTTCCGAGTCTGTCTTCCCCCACAAGAACCCATAAAGTCGCGAATAGAATGGTGACGGGAGGATAGAAGCAAACAGACACGCGAAAAGCAAGGCAAAAGTTGCTCCGGTGAAAATCTGAGCCGAAGTCGAAGAGGATAGGAAGCCCGTCACAGATATAGCTAGTCAGGATGTACTGATTAGGAACCAAGACGAGCGGAGGGCAAGAACAAAAACATACCGAAGAGGAGTAGCAGTAGAGATATAGCGAATGTATAGATAGGAATCGAGAGAATCATGATATGACATAGGAAAAGCCATCTATTTCGCTTCAAGGTCTGTTTGGGGTCAGTATGTACGAGCTGGCAGGGGCTTTACGCCTGCTCACCTTGAAGGTTTTCTGCTGTTGATAACTCTGCCCCATGACGGAGACATAAAGCTGGAACAACAGACCAAACAACGAGAATACCAATGATTCTGATAGAAGTGTATACGGTCCGCCAGCACCGTAGTTTACTATTTGTGGCAGAGGCGCCGGAGTGGAGATGAAGACTGCGACAGTCGTAAGGAGCAATCCTTGCTATCAAAAACGATAAGGAAAGGTCATAGCACTACAACATCACCGGACATACCACAGTGCTCAGCTGATTGAGCTGAGCGAGGTATTTAATATGGAAGCTTTCCCAACCCTTAGGTTCTTGGAAGATCTCCCACATGAAATCCAAATTTGAATGAAACGTTAAGCAAAAGCACGTCACGTGGAAGATCAAACGCGGGACAAATGATTTAGGAGGTTTCCATCGACTGGGGAGGGACTTAGTCGGCTTAGTCGGCTTCATATGTCCCTCATGGGATCCGTGTTGTGACAGGGTCTCCTCGGTAGCGTTTTGAGCTGGGAAGTACTCGAGGGTGTCGTATGAGACGCCCACAGACATGGCGAGGGCTAGGAACCAAGAAGGTTAGAAATGAGGAGGATGGATGGATGGATGGATGGTGAGGGTTTGAAGCGTCTGGCGCTCTTGCATGTTGCAGATACGCATGTATATCAATTGTTTGAGCGGCGCACAGCAATGATAGTATTGAGGCACGCTAATTGCAAATTGCCCTTTCTGAGGCAAGTCAGACACTGGTATGTATCTCGGGGACATGGAATGATGAGCGCTCAGCGCTCATATCACTGTGGATAGTAGTTTCAATGAAATTCACTAGATGAAATCAGAAGATAATTCGGTGAAACTAAGAGCATTAAGAGCTGAAATAGAGGTGCTGATATTGCCGTTTTTTACTCTGAATTCGTACTCTGAAAGCATACTCTGAAAATATGCTATAGCACATGTCACATGACATGATCAATTTTCATTTATTATAATTTGCAATGGGCAGGAATTTAACCCAGGACCGCAGACGTCACACAATTATAAGTGCAGAATCATTACCACTCAGCCACACAAGACCATACTGTGGCTGAGTAAGCTACGGGTCAGACCCAGTAGGGGGTCACCCGGCGTTTTTCTCGCCAACCACAGCAGCTATTGACTTACTGTTTTCACCATCGCATAGAGCGTAGTCGAAAGGTTACTGTCCCAGAATTTTGAGCTGAACTGTCAAGAACTTCTCAAGGTTGGCATGAAACAAGTGCTCAAAGTCATGCCCAAAAGTATGATTCCCACGTATCCTAAGCACTAAGACTTTTGACCTCTACTATGCCCTCGCCTCCTCCTTCACAAAAAACTGTATACCTGAATCAATTCGAACCTTGTCTGACAAGATCTCCACCAAGAATAATTGCATGAGCTTGTGGGTAAAAGACGGTATACGTCTAGATAGACAGGACTTGGTAAGTCCCCAGTCGACAGTAAAAGAGACTAGTATTGTATGTACCTAGATAGACAGGACTTGGTAAGTCCTGGGGTACATCAGTAAGGAATGTGTATATAGCTAGACTATGACTTACCCCAGTCGACAGTAAAAGAGACTGGGGAAAAGAGAGAAAACGAGTAACGAATGTATCGTGTACGGAGTTTCCTAATATGGTAACTGCGGAGAAGGTAGCGTCCAGTTCAAACAAAAGAAATCCAATCTGTACTACTATGTTGACGTTGGCTGATTTCCAACAGTGGGGTGGGTTTGCTAGCACTGACTGACCCACTATACTGGTTTTGAGCAAAATTGAGACCCTCTGGCAAAATATTCATGAACATACACAACACTTCTCTAAAATTACAAAAACTCGATATTATGATAGCCATGATCATTTTCTATCGTTCCGCACAGTCCTTTAAATAAGATAGCCTGAATTAGTGCTAGAAATCAGAAATCAAGGGTAAGTGACCCATTTCCTATTCAGGCACAGTATGTATAACTGCACAATAATAGTAATATATATACCAAAACAATGTCACATGACAAAAATGCGAAAAATTCCACCCAAGTGACTGAGTCAGTCCATTCAATTATCACTACAACACTAGCTACTGTTCTATTTACTACCACATAAATTCCAAGTACAGTAGCTTGATATAATTGTAATTGCATTAATGATAAACTACTTTATTTCAGATCAACTGGGAAGTGATTAGTCTTGTAAGCCATGTACATACCATACTACGAAGAAGTGTTACAGCCATTTGCAGAACGCTAGGCCAAAAAATATTCACTACATATATTCAGCAATAAGTTGGGACAACAAAATTTAACTTCTGACGGACAATCTCGATCTACAACTTGGATGGGACGATACATGTCCAAGGAATGAAAACAAGTTGCTTTACAAATGAGCTTGCTAAATGTCAAAGACCCAACAATTCATCGTTACACTGGGATTAGTAAGCGGTCATTGCGATATCTTCGGAAGACGTATTGATATCTGATTGGAGAATAGAAGTTTAAATACCCCTGTGTATGTAGTGAATTTTTTTTGGCCTAGCGTTCTGCAAATGGCTGTAATGGTGCTTTGCAACTGAACGCCAAATAAATTACCATTATAGGAAGGCATGGGGTACCAGTTACAACACAAGCCCCCACCCATACAGAGCTGAATCTGATTCAGTAAATTTTCTACTGAAAGGATGGTGCTGAATTGAGGGTGATAAGCTGAAATTCAGAATCAGCATTCCAATGAAATTAACTGCATGCAGTTTCAGTGGAAGTTACTCTGAAACATTCAGCACTAGTGCATTTTCCAGTGATTTTCATTGGAACTACTATCTACAGTGATATCACTATATGATAAAAGTATCGATCCATACCAACTTTGGTGAAAAATGGGTCGTGACTTGTGAGGGTGACAAGTCAGACAACCCGTCCTACTGATTATGACGGTCAAGTATGGACAACTCATCTCGGATGGGTTTGTTTTTCGACTGTCATACATAGTCAGCAGATTGCAGATAAGTAATGGTAATGAAAAGGTCTCCGAGGGAATTTACCTGACACATATCCAACCTTTTTCTTCAAGGAGTCAGGCGGTGCATCTGAAAAACACCCAACTTCTCGCTTAAGTCGCCTCAGTTGCCAAAGAAGTTTGATGGGTTACGACCTGCACCCTGAAGCATCTGATTGATTGGAGATGGCTTATGGCGAGGTAAAGCAGCAGAGATCTACAAAGTTTGCAATATTGGGTCTTTCCACATCTTATCTTTGCTTAGATAGTAAAACTGGCACTGATAACATCACATTTGACATACTACTACACTGTTGGATAAAACAAACTACCAAAAATCTGCGTGTAATAAATGGTACCATTCCTTGTCTGAAAACTGTTGAGGTATGACGCTATGCAGCATTACACACTTGGGTAAATCAAAGTCCGCTCGGCGAGCACTTTCAAGATTAGATGTAGGATCAGTCCAACTTTGAGTGCTTGGAGTCCTGGGCCCAAATAACACGCAAGGTACAGCTACACGCTATGCCTGGATCCATATCCTGTGATGAGATCTGTATAATGGCCTCCTGTGGGTGTTGCTGAAATCAATTTTACATCAAAATGCGCGCGTTTAAAGAACACAGCGACCTGCAGCAAATTATCTGACTCAGCTCCGCAGCAGTCCGTTTGGGGGAAACTATTTTGACCAAAACTACCAGGTCAACTTGGATGGGATGGTCACATAAATCACCAGGACATGGCAGTGGCATTGACAGTGTGTCCCCATAACGCAGTTGCTAGCTCTGAGTCTGACTGTTCCATCATACAATGTTGTATGCCAGTACTGCTAACATGAGACATTGATGTATAAGGTGTAGAGCTCCAGGAACATTGGTGAGTGGAAGCACACCCAGCTCAGATAGACGACTACATCTGACACTGTGCCATAATCATGAAGTGGGCTGTGTGAAGTCAGCATGATGCCTTAAATTATATAAATGTGAGGACTTAAGGGCAGAAACCTCGTGCATTGTAGGAGACTGGTTCTTAAGGAGTCCACTGTATGAGAACAAGGTATGCATTGGGGGAATCCCGTGTACTATGTACTGGATGCGATGGGCCCAGTGGGCTAGGAAATCACAAAAAGAGATCTGTTTGAAACAGATTTCTCTTCATCATGAGCCACTTGGCCACCAGGAACATTGTCTCCAGTTGCTGAGGCCCTGATGTAGAAGCTGGAATCGAGAAAAAAACATCGACCATACTTGGATGTCATGGTGCAGCCTGGATCTGGGTCCAATACTAGACCGCTTAGGAATTCCACACCGGAGTGGCCCAAATCAGAGACTCAGAGTTTGAAAATTGAGAAGCCAAATGTATATTGATTCCAATGCCTAACACATTGACATCATGAACTCTTGTGTAGGTGCAACACATCTGAGATCTGAATAGTAGAGAACGGTGATGAAAACAAGTTCAATTCACGCAGTCGGCGCTTCCCGAGTACTATCGTATCAGTTAGATTGTTACAACCCCCACATATCATCTTAACTGTTTCACCAGTAACTCCATCACCAAAATTGCTGAAATCAGACACCACATGATATAGGGCTTATTGCTGACACATCCACGATACACGTCAGCCACTGGCGACATTGGTGTGTCAGCGTGATACCCATCTGTCAGACACACTTGTCGGGTAGATACCAACCTGTCTGTAGTGTACTTGTCGGACATATCATAGATAATACAATGGGTTGTAGTTGCATATATATATGCAGTGAAACTACTGTACTAATGCAATCAATTCGACGACCTACTGTGACTGTGACACTGTCCACCAATTCGACAGTTCGACTCTAAGCTCTGTGACCGGTGACACTGCCTTATTTTTTGACACTGAGGTCTTAAAAACAATAGAAAATCACATCTTGCACAAAAAACCAGCTGCAGAGTGGAACTTAGTCACATGTAACTTGTATCCTACTAGTACTCCCAGGAATCTGCCAAAAAAGGCAACATTAGATGATATCAAAAACATTGAATTCTTCAATCATCAACTGACAATCAATGTGCCACCACATCAACATGAACATCAAACATCTGCAATACTTTCACCCACTTCTAGAGCCTCCCAAGGAAGCTTTTTCCCTGCTTCTACCCCACAAAAACCTCTCGGTGCTTGATTTGCTGGCCTTCAAACTCCCTACAGTTGCTGCATCCAAAAAAAAAATCCCCACCACCACATTCTTTTCTACAGATCGACCATCAGTCCAGGACATAACTCTCTTACAAGATTTACCTGTTCCTTCTTTAGAAACACTGCAAGCACTCGCAGAGCTGAGTGTTTCAATGTTGGACAATGGGGCACAGTCACTTGAATGCACTCATCTCACAGGTGCCCCAGGGACAAAGCTTCCGTGCTGGGTTCTGACTTACTGGTGTGAAGTCACAACACTTTGAACCAAGTATCTAGAGCCATGGATCCACGCTAGAGAGAAACTGGAGAGGAGAGGTCAGCTGTGGAAAGATGAAGAGAAGAATGAAATGAGGACCTTAATTGATAAGGTTTATGATGCTCTTGGCCATGTTTCCTGGTCTGCAAACATCAGAGGCTTCAGTAACTTGGAGCGGACAGTCGAACTGGCTGCATATTGCACAGACGAGTGGCTATCTGATGTCCATGAAAATCAAATGCTCGACTTACTTTGGGGAAGGTTACAACACAAACCTGGAGGTCAGCAGATTGAAATTGAGAGCGTGTACTTCTACGTTCTCTTGAAGAGAGGATATGAAGCACGTACCTCAGGGGAGTATGAAGACAGCCGTCATTTCGCATGCATACACGAGGCTGGGCATGCACTGTTGTCGGGCCTTGGTCATTGCATTGGCTTCTTGGTAAATGTCAATAGAAACCACTGGGTGACAGTCATTATCAACTTCAAATCTCATTCCATCCTCTACAGCGACTCACTCAATCAAGAGCCTTTGAATGACATGCTTACTGTACTGCATTGGTGGACGTATCATCATACTGGTCATCAGTTCACTACACATCCACTCACAATCACTTACCAAAAGATGCCTTCTCATGTGGTCTCCTTTCCTTTAATGCCCTCACACATCATTGTCTTCCTATGGAGTATCCCCTGATTGCTCTTTCATATGCGAGGAATGGACGGCTCGAGATCCTGTTAGACATTATCAATCACCATCTCGACCAGGCAGGTGTAGCTCACATACAAGCATGGGCATTGCTGAATTTTTTGATAGAGCTTCAAGTCCATCAGTCAAGGATATCAGTTCATCTTTTCTCACACCGAAACTGGTGCCCACCTTGTCTGATCAGAAAGTCCTTCATTTTCTGAAAGTGAGACAAGCCCCCCTCCTACAAACACCATCTTGAGCTGAGCTGAACACATCCAGAACTGAGTCAAGCTCACCCAAATCTTCCACTTTGCCTGCACCCCATGATTGGGAGTCATCACCCGAGTCTGATGGGCCATAAGCATCAGCTGCTGCTGTCATTCCTAACAAGAAAGCATGCACCAAGGAATCCCACCACTCTGCAATTTATGAGGCCATTGAGGACCAAAAAGCTGGGCAGACACGAGGTCTGATGAAATTTCTGAAGCTGTGCACACAAGAGGAGTTGAAGGCTCAGCTCACAGTAGTTGAAGCAAAGTTAGATGAGGGATGGGAGTGGGCTCGAGAATTGGATGAACTGGAAGAACAGAGGCAAAAGTTGAAGGTGCAAGGAAGGAACAACGAATGGCAGCATAAACATCGGCAAAAGATATGTGATGAAGAAATTAAAATGAATGAGCGCACCCCTGGAGGAACAAAGAGAAATCTCAAGGTATGTAACATCATATACAATGCGGATCTATTTTAACGGTGGCATAGCAGCGAATGCTTGATCCATCATCCATGAAGGACTGTTCACCGAAAATCTCATGTTCCTCCATTGCGGAGTTGACATGACCAAATTGCACTGCAAAGGAATGTGAATGTGAATGTAAGCAGAAGAAGTGTCCACCGGGATGTAAATGTACACACGCAAAGAAAGATGCAGTCTATCACAATTGGCATGGGCCATTCACGTGGATTCAGATTGACAATGCTATCAAGAACCCATCAGTCATGTGGAGCTCGACACGGCTAGTTCAGTACCTCAGGAAAAAGGATCCCATCATCTTCAAAGGTCTTGCATGTTCAACTGTCGAGGGTTGGATTGATCACACTGGCAAACCCAAGTGGACAGAAGCTGCACTTCATATGGCTGAACTAGGAAATCACCAGGGACATTCAAATGGGGGATGAAAGGGTGTCTTTGTAAGTACCGTTGTTCAATGTGACACGCTCTAACCCAAAATTGGTCTAGAGACATTTCCCAGCTGTTGAGAAAGCAATCATTAAACAACCTCGAAGCTCTTCATGATAGTGGAGCAGTCCTCACCCTCGTAACAATCCAGGCTATCATGATTGCAATGATCTCTGATTTGGCACCCAAGATTTTCGGCTTGCATACACCATCAAGGAAGAAGACATTCCTGCTGCACTTTACATAAATTCTGATCAGACACAGGTGGTTATGCACAGGGTTCTAACCTTACCTGGGCAAAGACAGGGGCCAAGCAGGTTTCAACTGTGGGTAACAACAAGAAGCGTGCCTTTACAGTCATGGTCTCGATTGCAATAACAGCACCATGCTACCCCTGCAGGCCATCTATCAAGGATATTCCAAGGCATCACACCCCAGTCCGTCGGCCCCCAGATTACGAGAACTGCATCAAAGCAGGGTTCCTTCTCAAACATTCCAACACGAAAATGTATTGGTCAACCCACAGTACTATGCATTCCCAAGAATTAGGCTTACCGCATACCCAGAAGTCAAACTGGCAGATTGACATCTGGTCAGTTCATCAGTCAGAGGGAGTTTCGAACCTGGATGAAGAACAACCACCCTACCATCATACTGAATTAACGTGCCTGGTGGATGCACAGGCTTGTTTCAGCCATGCAACATTGGGATTCAGTGTCTATTCAAACACTCCTTGAAGTGTTCATATCACAGTGATGTTGTCCAGGAGTTGTCAGAGCAGCTTGCCCACAAAGAGAGTCACTTTGTTGTCGATAGGATTGGCATATTGTGAGACCGCAGCATTACCTGGTTATGGGATGTGTTGACTGTCAATAAGCCT
>NW_024537796.1:0-37623 GCF_016628075.1 Suillus paluster | reverse complement strand
CAGACACGGACAGTACAGACCGTTGTGTCAGAGGAGGAGAGGACCAGGGATAGAGTGACAGTACAGACCATGCCAAGTAGAAATTGAAGTATAAGAAAGTATACATATAAGTATACAGGATTAGGATAGAATAAGCTTGAGGGGACTTAGAATCAATTTGTGGAAAGTACAAACACCTGCAAATAAAGTCACGTGCAAACTCCGACATCTGAAAACTCAATTCTAAGTTCTCAGTTCCCCATATCTCCTGCCCATCTAGGGCTCAGCAGTTTGTACTGCTGAGTCTTTTCTTTGACTCATAACCTCCATCGCTCAGTGGTCTGTACTGCTGAGTCTTTTATTTGACTCATAACCTCCATCCTCAGCGGTCTGTACTGCTGAGTCTTTTCTTTGAATCATAACCTCCATCTCTCAGCGGTCTCTACTGGGCGTCTTCCCCCACCCTCTCGAATAGAGATTCACCCTGTTCGCCCCATTATCTCACCCAGCCCATGTCACCCGTCAGGCGACTCTGTCTGATCTTCGGACATCCCTCCACTTGCACTGTTATCTCGCCCAGTCCATATCATTTCACCCGTCAGGCGATTCTTTCTGGTCTTCGGTCATCCGTTCCGTACCTCACCACATTATCTCACAGATTTCGCCCACCCCATCCATTTCACCCATCAGGTGTTCTTTTCTGATCTTCAGCCATCCCTCCACATTACATGGAGGGGTTTACGCAACAAAAACAGGAGACAGCATTAAGATGTTACAACATTTTTACATCACAAGAGAATGTCATCTTTCCCCGAATCATTGTGTCGTCTCCAAGCTCTTCTGATATTGTCTTCTCCTGCCTTCACCGCCTCAAAAAATACCCTTTTGGCTTCTGCAGCAATCTTGTCGTGTCGGGTCACATTGTGAATATCCTCACCCACACCTCCATCTCTCTCTGCTTCTTGAATGACTTCGATAAGTTTTCCTGCAAGTTCATGTAGCATCAATATGTTGCTCTGTTCGTCCACTTCCTGGTGGGCTTCTGGTACTTCTTGAATACCTTAGCACTTTGGCAGAAGTTGTTATCCGAAAAGTCAAGCACTTGAGTCATTCCCATGTGTTGGGTGAGGTCTCTTGACCATGTTGCCACTGTGTCCTGCGAAAGTATGAATTTGTTGACTGCTGCTGAGCTGCCACTTGACTTACGAAGTAGTTTGTTATCAAAAAACAGATGATAACCACCAAGGCACCAAAATGAACCAGGATTTTGAACACATGTGTAATCACATGCGACATAGGCCGGGAATCTTTAGAGGTAAGAGTTTCCTTTGCCGGTCCATAGTTATAGACCCATAAGTTGATTGTAGCCTTTCCATGGCCTAGCACTGGTGAAGCACTGGCGACTGTACAGCGCCTGTTAAGATCATGCGTCTTGGGAGATAATCAGTACCCATCCTACCCTTTGAATAATTTGACACCTACTGCTATTGTCTGCACCAAGCCCATATTGGAGTGACAAAGAGTCTCGAATAACTTCCCTGATTTCCTCTCGAATACATACACCAATCCATGATCACTCCCCCTGACGATCAGTTTTCCTTGTGCGGCGAATGCCACCTGCTTGGGGACAGACACACTTGGAGCAGCGGTCATAAGTGTTCGAACTGGTTCCTTGTCACCTTCAAGTTGATATAAAGTAAAACCGTCGGTAGCATTGTCCACCATGAAGACGCTCCTCTTCTGGTTGACTGCTGCATGTCCACTGAAAGAAGGTCAGTGATACATTTGTCAATGACATACCATGGACGCTTACATAACTGATTGGCAGCTATATTCCTTCACCACTGTGCCATCATCACCTTTCAGTTTGATGAAGTTCCAATCATACAGTCCGAAGACATAGACACATCCATTGTCTGCAAATGCTACAGACTTGGGCACTGTGTTATCAAGTCGCACTGAAAACACAGCCTGCAGCTGCGAGTTTGTGTTGAGAATGAGGACTTGAACTATCTTGTCCCTTGTTCCCACTGCAATCCGCGTAGTCGTTTCGGAGGATGTTGAATCCCATACCATGCATGTAATTTCGAAGCCTGATCCAAGCCTCCTAGCACAGATCTCCTGAAAATGCATCTGTTGGATGTTAGCCGAAGGTTCAATGATGAGACCAGGACACTCACATCTACATGGCTACGTCATAAGAATACAACATAGCCCAGCCCAGTTCCATAACAAAGGGTTTCTGCCATGCCCAATCTTGTTGTGACCCAGACAGCGCAGCTGACTGTGCCTCAGGACTCGTGGTGATGAATCGAGCATGTAAGTTCTTTCCGAGATTTGATATCCCAGAGTTTGATGCCCTCGGTCCCTGCTTGTTTGTTAGCACCTCCCATGACAAAGTGCATGTCAAATTACTGCTGCATGCAAGAGCTTGGCCATCATTAGATATTGCAAGTGCATGAATGGACCTGCCATATGTCGAAAGGCGCATTTGATGTTGGAAGTGTTGCTTTGATTTCACGAAGAGTGATGAGGCAAATAAAGACATTATTGCCTGCACAATCTGGTTGGTTGTAGTCGCCAGTTCACCTGCTCACAGCTTATTTATATTAGGTTCCCATTTGTTTTTGCAACTTTTTGTGGATTCCATGGCAATTTGCTAGCCATTTGTTGTTTCCCGCCATTTGTTGTTTCCCGATGTTTGTGTTCATGCTTATGTGACAATTTCATATTTCTATTATATCTAGGACTCATTTATTTGATCTCGTAGGCGACTTCTTTTGTTGATTGTCCTTATTGTTTAATCTCTATATAGGTCTACATTGAGTGGTGTCATTTGGGGATAAATCACATTAGAGGTTATTACAGTTCATGGCCAATATCTTGACCTGCCCTAGTCGTCCCGCTCACATTGCCGCAACCACAACATCATGCTCAACAAATACAACGCTGTCCCTGCTTTCTGTGATCAAGAGCCTGGTGCTCCACCTCCCTTCCCTCTGATGCTCACGGACCAGCTTGAACTATTTGGCAGCACTCACCACTCAACTATGCTCGTTGCTGACGAGATTCTTCCTTCCAGAATCAGTACTGTTGTTCCACCCACTCAGCATATTAAGCACCAGCAACTCAAGGACACGCTGGCACCTGAGTTCAAACTTGCAGTACGGCTGTTCAAGAATGACCACTCTTCCTCGCCATACTCAAAGAAATCGTTCAAGTGTTCACGTTCCCATTCTAAAACGCCCATACCCTCAGATTCATTGGATTCGTTGGATTCAGCATCAGACAGTGGCTCCTCAACTTCGACTGAGAGTCTATCGGAAGATTCAAAGATACCCAAGCCCCCTGGTGAACCTGGTTGTCCAGGGCATGGAGGATACACACTTCACGAGGCTTTAGACTGGAACCCAAAGGTGTATGCTAAGTTCAAGGTGAGTGATGTGCTCCCACCACAGCATGCTATTTGCTCATGAACCTGTAAGAAATCTATGCACCACCTCATTGAAGAACATCTTGATACGACCAAATGTGCTTCTTCCCAAAACCATACGCTCCTGAAAATTGTGCGCGACAAGGTGAGTAGACTATGGATGGCAGTTGTCCACAATTTTATCATTTGTCAGGCTGTCAATGCTTTCCTGGACTTAGAAAACTACAGTGGCTTCTGGCCGCTGAACAATATGATCATGATGCGTTTGAAATATACATCGGGTCGTGCTAGGCAGAAGGAAGCAAAGATGGCTGTGGGCAAGACCAGGACCACAAAAAATTCATCGAAAGTGAGGATAATCCTACTACGAAGCTCATAACTGATACCAATCTACAGTAAACTTGATTCATACTATACACCTGTGTACCGCATTTTACTTGAATTACTAGGGTTGGTGTTGCCGACTTGTCACCTTGCGGAGCGCCATCCACGGAGACAAATAGCTAGATATTGATCGTCATGTAACTCATGTATCTTCGAACCAGCTGGAATATCAATTCCATATCTGCTATCCAGCTTATCACGAACTCACGCCTAACTATCAAAAACAAATCAATGGGATCAGGAGTAGTAAGAGCTTAGTGCTGGGCCCTGATAGAAGTTTAAAGTTTGAGTCGATATAGGGTTGAGTTTGGTGATAATGTTCCTTTATTTATGGGTGTTAAAACTTCTGATGAACTGGTCTCGTGTGATAATTAAGCTTATTTTCCCTTCTTCCCCTGGTGCGATGGTGCGACAGTCTGTACTGTCACATCTGTCCCTTCCATAGCACTATCCCGTCCAGCGCTCACAATGCATGTGACAAGAATGGTGCCATCACAGCGAACTTCATAATGTATTACATACAAATCATTATATATTACTTCAAATCAAACTACCTCGCTGTGCAGCCAGCCAGTGGTTGATCCGAGTGCTCAAGGGCTTCATGATGGTGAGACTACGTGGGAGCTTTGCTTGAGGATGATGTCTGATACTTCGTGTAAAACTGATGGATTCTAGATCAATGAGGAATCAAGGAATCAACATCCAGTGATGCTTACTGATGCATGATGAAATCTGCAAGCAAATTATCCCTGCCTCACATGTTCACAACAGAGCCGGCGCCAGCCCCAATCCTCATAACAACTGCATCACCTCGGAATGTATGGTCGATGCTGCTGAGAAGTGGGTTGGCTCTCAGATGGCAGTGCCGCTTGAAAAAAAATAAAAAACTGATATACATGTCTTCCTTCATGCAAGGTGACAAAACAGTTATGCACATAAGGCTGCACAGTTGCACAATCCAGAAGGCTCTCGGGAACAGGAAAGCGCTTCCCACTGCGTGAGTGATCAGAGCATCGTGTCAACATAGTGACCTGGTGAGGTTTACTCCACAATGAAGAATATAGCCTACACCACAAATGAAGTTCAGCAGTCTTCATGTAGATGTCAGCAAAAATCAAGAGAGAAGCGAGATTATGACTTACAGATGACGTGGGGAAGATATAAATGTGAGTGTTGACCATTGCAGCACAGGAATGACAAATGAAATTAGGTGATGAGTCTAGGCGACCAGCGCTGAGTACAAGGAGTGGACGGTGAACGGTAAACTTGAAAGTGAGCAGTGAAAGACTAGAGTGGGTGATGAAAGTGGGTGATCTTATAGTAGTTTTTAGTACTTACTTTGAACTGAGTGTACCCCGTGCAGAGTGCAGACATCCCAAAGAACAGATAAACGAACCGATCACCATTTCTATTGTCTTTATTTGTTTCACGAAATGCAGGGACCAGAACAATAAATGCAGTTCCGTAAATACCTTGCCTGCATGTAGGCATTTTTGAACTCTTTTGTGTATTTAGACTTGGTCATTTAATTTGCGTTTACGACAATTACCTACCAAGGCGGAACACCCGAAATGACAGCCCTATCACAGAAGGCCCTGAAAAACGAATAATGCAACGTCGTCAAGGTGAAACACCAGTGACCGAAAAGTGGGGATCATGCGACAATGTTATTAGAATAATAAAATCTAGACACAATGATGGTGGCCATATATAAGTAGGATCCATGCTGAGCCCAGAGGTCAAACATTGATGACGCCGACTTCCATTGCCATGTCAGAAACACAGCGCCATATTCACATTGAGCAGGAGGACATACAAACAGCCACTGATACTTACTTATTTGACGAAGACAACAATATGGAATACGATGAGAGTCAGACCACATCCCAGTTTGACACACCACAATGTACGATGGCTAGCATAGTATGTCTATATTCATTGAGCGAACGAGAATCATGCTGGGCTCAGTGTCTGTTCTAGGTATCAGGAGAGGCCTCCCAGATGAACCTCAAAGAGTGCTTCAATGATGTCACAGGCCAGCCATCAACTTGGACAACTCGGTTGGGCAAGAGGGGGACCTCCCGGATGGACTTGGACAATGTCACAGGCCAGCCCCCAACAGCTCCACTCGACAAGAGGGAAAAGCGAGTCACCAATCCGGTATGTCTAGGTTACATGAATGAATGTTAATGTTGGACTTACTTTTATCCAGGTACTACCTGACAAGTGTCGCATCAAAGAAGTTGACTGCTCAGAGACATTACGCACCACCATGTACAGTCAAAAGCAACTGATCAACAATATGAGAATGGTCCATAGTATCTCACTGGACATCACCAATATCTGACCTGTGGGCGCTGTAGGAGGTGGAAAATCAACAAGTAGAACATGTGTGCAACATAAACGACATGAAACAGCAACTAGCAAAGGCCCATGATGAAATCAGAGTAATTCCTTCTGCAGCATGTGACCACCAGATGTACACTTATGACCATGACAGAGGACCCATGTCCAGCAGCAGCAACTTGAAGAACATATTAAAGAAACTCGCGAAGCACTCGGCCAGGGTAATCATGAGGCAATAAAGGCCACTATGCAGAAAATCCAAGAGGATGCTCACGACTACTTGGCACAAGAATGGGCATGGCAAGAAGCAGAGTTGAATGAAAAACTGATCCAACACGAGGAAGAGTTGAAGAGAAAGACAAATGAAGAGGTGACGTGAATGATTTGACAGGAAAACAGTAAATAACAATAAACAGTCTCAAGAGCGTGAGAATGCAACATTTGCTGAGATGGACCGGAGGTCACAGCAAGAAGTGCTCAAGTTGAAGGTGAGAACATGTTTCTAAAGAAATGGAAAATATACTGAAATACTCACCAGGCAGAAAAAGAGAGCGAGCTGGCCAAGATGGAATGGAGATTTTCCAGGTGTCACAGGTTTCAAGACGAGGTCACAGAAATGGATAATAACCCCAATATGCTGAGAGATGTGGGACAACCATCGTCTCCATCTGCAAAACCATGATCAGGTACCTCATGCCTTAATGCGATTAAGAGGATAAAGAAAACTCACAGAATATTGCACAGGGTTCACCTTGTATCACTAGTAGCGGAGGTAAGCATCTGATGCCGTGGACTGTGATTTAAACTTACACGATAGTAGGTGGACGAAGAGGAAGTACCTCAAGAACACTCGTCCGAACAAGACGCACCACCACATCTACAACACGACACACCTCCTGCTACCACGATGGAAGACGCAATTGCAAGAGGTGTAGAAGCCGCACTGAGATGTGTTCTAATTGACAAAGAATTTCCAGTTATCAAGAAGCACAGTCCCTGGCGGAGAAAGACGGAGGAAAAAGAACTCCAGCAAGAGAAGGTGGCCGAGAAAAGCTATGAAAGAGACTTCTTTTTGGCAAGTCAAAAGGTGGTACGGAAGCTGCGACTTACAGTGATGTATAGAGCGAAGTGCGGTGTCTCTTCAAAGATGTTTTCAACATTTCTCAAGACACCGATTTCATACTCCATCAGGCAGCTAGTCGTGAGGATGTCTACTCATATGAATATGAAGACGGCCCAGGTCCCAATTACAAAGATCTCGCCTTTGATCTCAAATGTGGGTCCAAAAGCCCCTGGAACAATAAAGTCATTGGCTTGCTGCTTGAAGAATTGCGGAGAAGGGGTGACCAAGAGAGCTGGCCATTCCGAAGGTCAGAGGCGTATATGAGGGAAGTTCTTCAAGATCATTACAAACGCCTGCGTTACAGTGTGGACGGCTGCACAACCCAAGGTTACCACAAAGGGTGGATTGGAGACTCTTGCAGAGGTGGAGCAGAGGCTGATCTCTGAGAAAGACAAGACATTGAAAGCGACTCGTCAAACAACGCGTCGGAAAAATGTATGTTCATGAACTCCATACTAATCTGGTACTGACACCTTCTCAGAAATATCTTCACAGAGTCAAGGTTCTTGACCATCTCGTTAAGTACCAGACTGACGAGAATGAGGAAAACCTCCCAGCCTGGCAGTGGCTTCAGCAACTAGTTGGGACGTTGGGAGAAGACGGCATGAGTTCAGAGGAGAGCAATGTGGAAAATGATATTGAAACGGTTCTTCGTGTCAAGAACATGACTTGGTGCCGTGCGATCAAATGGGAATTGGATATTATTGATCACCAAAGGATCATGGATGATGATATCTTTGCCCCCCAAGGTTCAAAGCCGATGAAATGGATATGCTCAGCCAGGAATCCAACGACATCCAGAAAAGAAGGGGATGGGTTGCCTAAAGCATTGTATAATGAGGAATGGCTTGCAGGTTTGACCAAGTGTCAAGTTGAGGGGTTATCAATCTCAGATGGAAGATTTAAGTGGATGAGAGTTGCGGTAGTGTAGGGCATCATTTTGTACTCCTGAAGATATTGAATGTGCAGCATGAGCGCCAAAGGTGTGGCTCACCAAGTGGGTAGATGTCAGCACTGTGCGAGATTGAAGTCAGGATGGCGATGGAATTAATGCAAGTACATACCAGTCCATGTCTCAAAACTCATCCCTCAAATTTGCATTAGGGATCGATTGAAGTTGGACAGAGGAGTCGGGCGACAACGAAAGGATGATATGGCAGTACATACTGCCGTATCAGGAGTCCAGTATGATGAACCCAGTCGAAGTCCAGCAGACACAACAGTACAGACCGTCATGTCAGAGGAGGAGAGGATAAGGGCGCGTTAGGGATCGATTGAAGTCAGATGAAGGAAAGTCGGATGAAGGAGTTGGTCAGGACAATGAACCCAGTCAAATTCCAGAAGACATGACAGTACAGACTGTCGTGTCAGAGGAGGAGAGGATAAGGGCGCGTTAAGGGTCGATCGAAGTCGGATGAAGGAAAGTCAGATGAAGGAGTCGGTCAGGACGATGAACCCAGTTGAATTCCAGAAGACACGACAGTACAGACCATTGTGTCAGAGGAGGAGAGGATAAGGGCACATTAGGGATCAATCAAAGTCGAAGGAAGGAAAGTCAGAGGAAGGAAAGTCGGAGGAAGGAGTTGGTCCAGACGATGAACCCAGTCGAAGTCCAGCAGACACAACAGTACAGACCGTCATGTCAGAGGAGGAGAGGACCAGGGATAGATGCAACAGTACAGACCATTGCGCCAAGTAGAAATTGAAGTATAAGAAAGTATACATATTAAGTATACAGGATTAGGATAGAATAAGCTTGATGGGACTTAGAATCAATTTGTCGGAAAGTACAAACACCTGCAAATAAAGTCACGTGCAAATTCCAACCCTCCGAATTGACCAAGTTCTCATTTCCCATGCGCTATGGCCCATATACTTTATCACCTCTCTTCTCCTGGCACGATGGTATGTACTGTCGTGTTGTGTTGTTGTCTTGCTTCCTTTCCATTCAATAACTCAAAGTCGCCTACCCCGCTCTGATGAGGATTAGCACCCACTGCAGGTAATCCTATTGTTGATTTTCTTATTCTTATGATACTAAGAGTTGCTTTCGGTTTTGATCACCCAGCTGCTGATTTCCACTAGCGCGCAAATGATCTCTTCCTCTTCCATTGTTATGAGGAGCCTTGTTTTTTTTTGGTTTCAAATTTATGTCTTAGCGTTTAATATTTATTTGTACCCCTGCATTTTCTCTCTGCACAACCCTCAGAGACCAGAGAGCAGACAATCGAAATTTACTCTGCCATTATGATTATATTATTTCTGGTGTTCCACAATCTCTGCGATTCCACTAAGTCCATTGATGGGTTTGTGGCCCGAAGTCAGGCCTCTAATTTAAACCCCGCATACCACAGACTTGCTTTCCCTTTTCTACCCCCCTACATCACATACAACAGTTTCTACTGTTGTTCCTCTTTCTACCCATCTACTAATTGCTTCGTGCATACTATCTATCTGTCTTGCCTGCTGCATACAACAGTTTATACTGTTGTTCATATACTCCTCCTGCCTGCTGCGTACAACGGTTTATACTGTTGTTCGTTTGCTCTTCTTGCCCGCGCAACGCTCAGTCTGCTCTCATCCGCCACCTGCCGTGCTGCTCATGGCTCCTAACCTCTGCGTCTTTGTAAACAAAGGGGCAATATTCACTTCCTTTGATGCATCCTCGCTTCCTACTGTTATTTCTCCCATCCCTCGACCCTGGAACCCAGTGTTAGAGTCTGATGGTTCTTCCAACAACATCCGAGACGCCTTAACGACCCAGTGGGCATACGAAATGCACCCATGGTATCCTATCATCCCCCAAAACCCTGTGTTTGATGGTGCCATCTTCGGGTGCCTCAATCATTCCTATTTCTCTGTGCCAATTGAGGCGACACCCGATCATTGCTATATCTTATGCAAGGACGTCTGAGAAGCATGGCAGGCTCTGGAGCAGAAGTTAGCTTGGTGTCAGGGACATCTAGCAATGAACATGCATTTTCCTTGGTATGGCCAACCCCCACGAGCTCTGAGAGATTACGGGTACTTGAGGTCTCATGTCAATGTGACGCTTGCAAAGAAGGTCGCTCTGAGATCATGCGACACATTCGTAGGTATGGAGTTTGTTCTGTTGTGATGCATTGAGGCTTATCAGTATTTTCAGGTATCGCAACTCTCTGCACATACTTCATCATGGCTTGTCGATATAGACCCAATGATGGTCCCTCAGACTGGACCTCTCTATTGACCAAAGACCCTCAATGTCCCATACCGTCTGCATGGGTGGTCGAACTCTCCTGCACATTCGTCGGGGATCTCACAGATGCTGTACCGCGCACTGGCATGATTATCAACGGTGCCCACGGTCTGGGTTGGGACGGAGATGTGACCATGTTTGAAAGCTTCAAAATTCCAATCTGGGTGTATTGGCCTTCTAATATGGTACACGATAAGGCCTGGAAAAAATACCTGCCTTCAACAACAGATATCGCTGCAGCAACTCAGACTCAGTGGGGCGTCCAGTCAGGATGGGGCACTCAGGACGATAATACTTGGGGAGTTAGGCACGATGATAATCCATCTAATGATGATCCGTGGGGAACTCAATCAAACGATCTGTGGGGCACTCAGTCGGACAATCTGGCACCAATGTCCATTGTTCAATCGCAGCCCGACCTCTCCCATTTTCCGCTCCCCCCAAAAAATAGCAGTCAGAAGCATGGTGAAGATTTCAAGGCGTTCTTTGCCCATCGGGCCACGCGGAACAAGGAGAAGGAGACGAAGGAATCACCCTCTCAACAGCAGGCACATCTAGGTCGTGAGCGTTCGGCAATGAATCATCACATGCCTGGGAGGTCTAGCACAATTCAGGTGTTTGAATGGCGACCCCATGATGATGACGAGGATGAGGATGGATTCCTGTTGCACCACCCCATCACAAAGGCTTGCGTAGAGGAAATCTGGGGAAACTACAACAAGGAAACTAGAATCTTTGATCCCTTTTCTAACCAGTAGGACTTATGTCGCGCCCTCAACCCAACTAGCATCCCTGACGGTGATGATCGGGAAGATAACAATGACATCATGCCTCCACTTCTTATAGTCACTCCCCCTGTACTTCCACCTCCTACTCCTTCCAGTTTCTCGCAGGACATATACAAATACTTCGGCAATGAGGTTTCACTTGCATCGAGACACGTGAGTATTGAAGGACTCATCCCTGTCTTACATTACCATTTTGGATATTGAACCATGGCAGCTGTCTTGTCTCCTCTGAATGTATCGACACAGATGCAAGAATGGACTAGGAAGATGCAATGGGAACATACTCGGAAGCTAGTCAGCGATTCGACAGCTGAAACAGGTTCAATCGCAGAGCCACAACGCCAAAGCATTATGAACTTCATCGCGCTTTTGGTAAACTTCAAGCAGTCTGACTCAGGCAGCCTAATACTGCCTGATGTTTGGGATTTAGGACCCAATCTGTCTCTACAAATCTCGCATGCGCATATCCAAGTTTCTTACACCCAGCTATCACAACATCAGTTCTTCATAATTGAGCCCCGCCAATCCCCAAATCATGTTGTCTGGACATTGGCTGTTCCTGACCCCGTTACCGTGGTGATGTGCCTGCGACGTAACTGGGGTTCAAACATGCAGGAGATCACGCTTGCTCTCCTTCAAAGAGGTATAGCATTTAGGACCCTGCAGCATATGACCGTCGCACCCAACTTGCGGCGTCCCCCTACTGAGCTTCGTACCTACACCTTGGGACACCGACAATTCCCCTTCCGTGCGATATACGCAGATTACGTCGTATACGAGCAGCTATGTCACAACTTTATGAACCGGCCCCGAGCAAGGGCTGCTTTTCTGCATGGGGGACTCATATGGCGGTTGGCTTTGCACAGCCTCGGTTTCAACCATCTCCCATCTGTCCTTGATGGTATCTCGCCCGAAGCTGTTCCATTTGGTCTCCTATTGTGCAGCAATGATCAGACTTACTATGATGATGGGTTGTCGGAAGAAGAAATCGATTTTATGTGCGGGACATACTACGTGCACCAGGGAAAGCTTTCCCTTACACAGATTGATCGATCGTAGCAATATTAATACTCACACTTTCTAGCTCAGGGCACGGATGTAGTAGTATCATCCTGGTGGCCTCGGCCGCATGCTTGGAATGCATCGGGCTTGAACATCGGTTTTTGGTCTGCTTGTTGCGAAGATTGGTTCCAAACCCATCTTGCCAATATCAGAGAAGGAGTTTCTTGCAAGCAACTTTTGTGCACCGATGACGCCAATGGCCCAATGACCTCCATGCAGTGGAAGTGCTCCCTCAAATTTAACCCTGGCACAACCAAGATGATGCAAAATGTTTCGGTGGCGTGTTATGATTTCATGACTAGAGCACCTGGTAAGAGTTATTAACCAAACTGCCTCATTGATACTGACAAGATTATCTAGTTTGGACTGAGTCATAGTTGTGCTGTTGTATCGCATATGTATTATAGTATGATTATGAGAATGTGCTACACTCCTATTTGCATTGATAACCAGTAGACAGAGCCAGAATATATTATATGTACTGCGGGATCAAATGTTCTGTCCTTACATATGTTAGTTGTCAGGACATGATCGGGCTACAATTGAGTAATAGATTGATCTCAGGGGTCAACTTATCATAGATGATTGCCATTTTGTGCTGCATGCTGCGGGTGATGAGCAGGCGACAATCGGGCGATTCATTTTGTCAAAGGACGAAACTTCAAGTTTCGTCATCACATCTTGTCACTGGCATAAACTTCAAAATTTTGATGACATCTAATTGTCGGACAAAACTTAAAACAGTGGCAAGGAGATTAAACTTCAAGTTTCATCTGAAGTTTTACGTGATAATTAAATTAAAAATTCAAGCAGACGCTGAAAATCTGATTATACTTCCTATTTGTGTTGACATATAGTCAGTGGAAAAATAGCTGTGGATATTTCATATTTTGGATTTCGCATACAACACTGACTAAATTTGAAGTTATATGCCCATTTTTATGTCAGTTCAAACTCCAAATATTTTCTTCACATTTAGTACAACATGTAAACCTCTCCTAAATATCGATAACCCCAATGTGTCAGCACGTAATTACTATGACCCTTGAGTGTCGCGAGGACAGTGCCGGTCTCTGCATTCCATACAACACCTGTCGAATCATCTGACCCGCTTGCAAGTTTCTTGCCGTCGGGTGAGAAGCACACAGATACCACCGTGTCTGTATGCTTCACCAGCGGTTCAAATACTTTCTGCTCGCTCTTGACGTCCCAGATGATGATGGTTTTATCATCTCCACCGCTCGCAATTCTCCTGTCATCTGGTGATATGGCCACTGATGGCACCTTGTCCTTGTGTCCCTTGAATGGCCCTCCTACCAATACTCCTTTCTTCATGTCCCAAATTCACAGGGTTCCATCCCATGAACCACTGATGACCCGTCGTCTTTGAAGAATGCGACTGCTGCCACGCCATTCATATGCCCATTCATCATCCACGTTGGCATGAGCTGCCCTCTCAAAGTGAGATACATGTTTTTTTGCTACATCCAGCACCCCTGACATCTTGTGTTGACCTAGGCAGAGAGATGGATGGTCAGTACCATTTGAAGTTGACGTGGACCATACATTTAGTATATCCTTCCATTGGGGATCTTGTGGGTGTTGAGTAGTGTTGGACCCTGCCCGTGACCCAACTTATGTATGGTGCGGTTCACCCAGAGGCCGCTACTTTTGTCCAAAAGTTTTCCCACACTCAAATTTTGTCAGGTTTTCAATTCCTCTTGGGAAAACGCACCTGTAGTTCCCACGTACCTGATCTAATTAGATGTGACAGTTGGGTGTGCTGGTGCATCTAAGTCGAGTAGCTTTTGGCTCTACACACCCAAATGAATAAATACTCAATACTGTGTGCCCTTGGAGGGTGCTGAGGGCTACCTACTAGAGGCTGCGGGCAGTGTCGGCTAGTGGCTGCTGTGCCCCACGTGCCTGCTGCCATATTTAGATCCTGCCGGCACCGGGTGTAATATCCGAAGCCATGTCACTGCTGTTGACGTCAGAACCTTCGTGCTCACTGTATGCGACAGCAAGCTCGCAATTCTCGCGACTGGATGCGTGGATTTGAGGTGGACCTTTTTGTATAGGTAGAGACTGATATTATTAGGTAGAATATGAGGGTTCAAACAATATAGTCTATGATGTCAACAATTAAGCTTCTCCCTCGCTAGTGTCCTCCTCCTCAGATGTATCAACAAACTCTGAGCTTTTCGGAGCCTGGGCAGATGTCCTGGAGGCTTGTACACGCTTGGTCGGATGACCATTCTCCTTGCCCTTCTGTTTGCGAGCTACCCCTGCATCAGAGCGCTTCTTGCGAGGTTTGCCGATGACCTCTCCTCTCTTGTGACGTGCAGCAAGTCCTATGACAAACTCATCACGCTGTCGAGGAGTCATGTGGAACCAGTGGCAGGAGCCCTCCCTCAGCACATCGCGCAGCTTCCGAAGGGTGTTGAGATCATTGATGCTTGTGGGAGACTGGAACAGGACATCCTCGGGCCAGCCCCTTAGATCAATCCCAAGTTTCTCCTTGATAGCAGTATTGAAATTTGTGTAGTTGATGCGGATGTCGCATCTCTTTATTAGAGTCCCTAAAGTGGCAGTTAATATTGATTTTAGTGTGATAACGAAAAAAAAATCATACTTAGCCCTGAGTTAAGGAGCCGTGTGCAAATATGTTGCATGTTTTGCACTGTTTCACGTTCATTGATGCCTAGTATATAGGAGTCAGTGTATGTATAAAAACATGTAACATGAAACTTACTTCGACCTGACACACACGCCCATTGTTCTAGTTTTCTCATGATTTCGTCAGCCTCGGTTTGCAAGACATCCTCCCAGAAGTCCATCACGTTGTCCGTCCCGAACCATGTCGCCTGTGTGGTGTCGTATACATGGCCATGTGAGGCAAAAACACACGCATAGATTCCAGTTCGAACTGCGAGACTAGCAAGCTACTCATTTGTCAGCTAAGTGTTAGACTGGCATGAAATCAAAACTTACTATTTTAAAAACATTGTCCAAAGTTGATTGGACATCATGCACTGCTGCTGAGTTGGTGGTGCGAACACTCATGTTCTGGAGTGCTCAATGCTCATTGAGTCTGTCAATATATTCTTGCTGATCCTCGATGTCCAGGTTCTGCATGCTCTGATCAGACTTCACCATGTCCTGGATCTCATAAAGTGAGTATTTTGCCCCGCCAGGTTGATCTGTTATTTCAATCAGGAAATGACGACACCTGAAAGCACAACAACTCACCTGCATTGACTTCCTGAGCTTTTGCATGCATGAGAGCATTGGCGAGTTGAACATTTCAATTCCCTTTGTAGTGTTTTTCAGCTCCCATGAGCTTCTTCACCTTATCTGCAGTGACGCCGCGCTCAAGTGCGAGGGTGTCAATCTTCTCATTATGCTCTGAGAGCAGTTGCTGGATGGCAGTATGCAGTCCGTCTTCGGCCTCCTTGCGTTGTTGCAACGAAATCTTGTGGGATGCTCTTTGTGCGTTGGCACGTGCCTTCTGAGCAGCATTGAGGGGCACACAAGGTGTGAGCACCGGCCAGTTGGGGTTTCTTGCGGCCCATGAGGAGCTGTTGGCATCAGGAACCGTTTCACTGGCGCCTTGTTGCAGAACATGCTCTGATGTGTCAGTCAGTAGCAAGGTCTGAGTCAGCTCGTCACAAGTTGAGTCACATTGAGACAATGAGTTTGGGGGAGTTGATATTGTAGGCGTGATTGGTGGCAAGGTCTGGGTCAGCTTGTCACGAGTTGAGTCACATTGAGACAATGAGTTTGGGAGAGTTGAGATTGTAGACATGTCTAGAGTTGTGTCATGTGGAGCCAATGGGTTTGGGGGAGTGAATGGTGATGGCGACTCTTCAAATTGGCTATCGTGTTGATCTAGAAAGTGACCTAGGGGGCATAGTTGGGGGAGTGACAGTGACTCTTGCATATTGTGCTGATTGAGAAGTTGCCCTAGGGGGGGCAGCTGCGGGTAAACATTATTGTCCCAGGTTTGGTCCAATGAGGGTGTGAATGCGTAAGGGTTGAGTCCATTGAATAAATTTTCCGTGAAGCTGAGGTGTGGGTCGAACTCCACACCATGCATGGACAGTTGGGTTAGGTCAGTTGAGTGTCCCATCGGAAAAAATTGAGGAGGGTATTGTTGCGGTGCTTTGAGCAGGACATGAGTCAGTATCAGAATCCTTACACCAAAAATTACAATCACTTACTCGATGGATTGGAGAAACCGCTGTAGCATAATGGATCCGAGTCGGGGAATACAAAGTTGGCCATGCTGGAGAGATGTTGTGCTCATGAACTCATGGCAAGAAGTTTGCGACACGCTGTCAAACAAGCAAAGGACACGTCAATTTATGTGGAAAATAAGAAAAAATATTATTACCATTGTCAGGTCTTGAGATGAGTATCACGTGCATGCCAACCTCCCCTGATGAGGCGACCTTCAACAGGGTGATGACACTGGCTGCACTCATGGGAACCAAATGACGTGCACTGATGCTCAGCATCTTGACTGGCCATTTCAAGGCATTTTCCTGAGTGAACGTTGACAATGGTGGCTAGATTGGTACAGCATATGTGTCATGGTACGCAAAGGTCAACTCATCATTTCAATTGCGCTGACACAAAGGACATACTGACATAGGAATGTAGGGTTGTATTCTAGTATCTGTACATTAGTAGGAGAAATAATGAATAGAAAGTATGTTAGCTCACACCCCAAATGGCGCCCAGCCATTGCCAGTTAGAAGAATCACATCTACATGCTGTAGGACATGGTTGTTGCTGGTGTAGTAGAACTTGTAGGTATATTGCTAAGTTATAACATATAGCGCCACATAGCATCTTACCTGCGAGTGGATGAAACAACACAGCGGTTGTTCTTGAGTACTGGTAAGTTGAATGGGATCCATGTTGCGTCGCAGCAATGAGTGGCCAGAACTGAATGGTAGCTGCCAAAGGGTACATGCTAAGGTAAGCTCGATGATACAAAGCAGACATGCACTTTGGCACGCGCAATAAGCACACCTGCATTACGTACTATTTTGGATTACACTATTTTAAGATACACAGTCATTTTGCCTCCGCTTTTGCCAGCGGCAGAGTCTTGACCAACTTACCCAGAGCCTCTAGAGGTGCATGCATTCGCTGTTCTACCTTTCTCGATCTATATTAACCCACATCGTCAGCTCCTAACATGATTTTACACGTCACTCCATGCTGCAAATCCATCGATATCACAGACAACCAGAGTACATCATCCAATTCCTCTTCGCTGAAATGGGTACTGCAGGTTCAGTGTTTGGTCAGTTCAGGGTGTTTGGTCATCAGACAACCAGAGCACATCATCCAATTCCTCTTTGCTGAAATGGGTACCGCAGGTTCAGTGGATGGTTGGTTCAGAGCATTTGGTCATCAAAGGTTGCTTCCAACCTTGCCGCAAATGCATCATTACTCACTTCCACTAGTAAATGATACATGATCGCACCTCCTCAAATTCTCCGTGAAGGTGTATGCAAATTTATCTTTCATGTTGTGTTATTATATTGGTAGGCTTTAATGTGGCTCACATTGGTCCGTCAATGCGATCAAGAGCAGTTTCCAGGCCCAGGTTGGCAGGAGGAAAGCAACAGCGAAATGATCTATCCATGTTGGCATCTGCATGAACTAACGACCATCTGCATTGCCTTTTATTAGTCTGAATGTGTTTTGTTGTTCAATATGTAGAACATGATGGGATATTGATCAACTGCGCATTATTTGGGACTTTGCCAGACCAGTGAATCATAATGAAGGGCATCAAAGTACATCTCAACTCCAAGGTCCATCAATACCAACAACTCCTCCCATGCATGGACATGCAACTTGACTGCATCTAAAGCAGATGCTATTCCATCTCTTAATTGATCTGTAAGAGGTCCCTCAACTGCACAGGCATCAGTGCATAAGGTGTATGCCTGCTGAAGCAACTCCTTGGCCTCAGCAAGCCCTGCATCACATCCTGGCTTGACCGAATCCCAGCCCTCTTGGTCTACCGCAGTCACGATCAACATGCCATTTGATTCCAACCATTCGTATTGGGTTGTCCCTGCACAGTAGCCTAGATTTAACCATAAGCTATCAAGACGCTGAAATAGATCTTGAGTATCCTAAGTGCAGACATATGTAATACACACATGACTTTAGTGAGAGTGCACTTACCAGTTCTGCCCCCCTACGACAGCACCATTGTGTGCACGACTTCACCTGTTCTTGAAGTCGGTGACTAGAAGTGCATGGTCAGCGCTCAAGTAATGAGATCTGAGAGACAAATGTACCATGCATAGCTCTCTTTCTTTGATTTAAGTTGTGCTTCTCGACACTCCTCTGCAGTTTTGTATTTGGTGCACATAATGTGAGGTGTTGAAGAGAAGTCAAAAGTTTTTTGTAAGCTATACAGTCGATAGAGCGTAATTCATGAATGCAGATTCAGCCACACTTTGGGACATAATCTTACCTTGTTCATGAATGCAGATTCAGCGACACTTCGGGACACAATCTTTCCTCAGATTTCTTCTTCAATTGCTATCAGAAATACTTAGTATTTTTACTACTTTACCTATGTAAGTTAGATACTGGTACTTGGCAGCAGGATTTCCATAATATATAGATGGTATTGGAAGGGCATTGGTAGCAGGATTTCCATAATATATAGACAGCGTTGGAAGGGCATTGGTAGCAGGATTTCCGTAATATATAGATGGCATTGGGAGAACATTGGTAGCAGGATTTCTGTAATATATAGATGGCATTGGGAGGGCATTGGTAGCAGGATATAATATATAGATGGCGTCGGGTAGCAGGATTTCCGTAATGTATAGATGGTGTTGGGAGGACACCCATAAACCAAAAGCTACAATATATCTAACTATCAAGTGCCACCCAAGTCAATAGCATCTACAAGCCCTGATAAGTCCTCCACTTGAGCCCACAGCTCATCACTCAAATGGGATGTGGAAGTAGGTGTCGAGGGAGGTGTCTGTATAGTATTTAGACTGACGGCTCCTGAAACGACCAAACTAGCAGAATCTGTTGGTGAAGAAGGGGGTTGCAAGGGGGTACCTTGTGACTGCCCTTCAACTCGGGTATTTACAATGGGGAGATCATACTATTAAGAAGCGTCAGAACACAGTTCCCAAATGATTGCAAGAAATACTTACTGAACCAGTGATTGTCTGAGTGACCTCGGTGTCAGTGGTGCAAGTTTTCTCAGTGACTGTCTCAGTCTCTGTAGCATCCCCTGTAGTCTTTGTTCAAGTTGTCTTTTGCCGTGAGAGTGTCTGCATTGTTCGGGTAGTCCAGGTGCGAGTCACCAGTGATTCTGACTGCCGTGAACCTAAACACTCGAAAATCAGAAAGAAAAAAAAAGTCAGTATTGTGCCACACATTGCAAATGAGGAGACTGGAAGCTTACCTTGGGTAGTAGCAGTGTTGGTGGAGCTCATTATGCAACTTGATGCAGGAGATTGAGGCAGTACTACTATTGAGTGGAAAACAGAGTGTCTCGTGCATATGTTTTTGCATGATGGAGCCAGTACTTCCGAAAGCAATTCTATGGTGCAAGGGCATATCAACAAACAGCTGAAAAATCAGACAGGACTCACCTCCCTGAAGATCCGACATGTCATATCACACCGAGGCCCGAACCGTGGGCTACGACCAATGCAGGAGGTGCTAGGACCAAGACAAATCAGTGCACGAGCAGCAGAAGTACAGACCCACAAGCGGTCTCGCATGCAAGGTAATTTTCATTATTAGAATTGATTTCCAGAACTGAAAAAAATGTTACCTAGCCATGATGTTGGAAGAAAAACATGCACTCAAAGCATTGGGCGAACATCCCAATGATGATATAGCATTTAATGGGTTCAATGGTGACGACGATTTCGGCACTAGCATCTTGGACGGATCCGAGTCAATTGAAATTAGCCATGCAGGTGGAGAGTTACATGAACTTACCAAACAATTGATTGGTGACTTCTGGAATGTGTGAGTAGACAGGATTTAGACTTACTGTGAATCAGTGCTGATAAGTTCAATCAGAAATAAGGTCAAGTCCCATGTTCATCGAATAGACTACAGGACTAGGCGTGATAGGACCCAGTGGTGCACTGAAGCATTTGACAAGCAGATGCCGGCATTAATGTGTGCCTACCTAGACTGGCATCTTGCCAATGTCACATCAGATGGTTGAGGTTTTTTTGCGTGTTACTGGCAGGAAACCTCTAGTGGCTTTAGAATGCCGGAGGACGTGAATGTGGGATCAATTTGTATCAAAGTCGTGGACGTGTTTCATGAGCAGCCGCTTCTATTAATGATGTACTACTTACTACTGCTACATCTGTGCTGACGTGATGGATTAGACACCAAAGAACTGCCTCTGACTATTTTGTCGACAGATTCCTTCATTGCTTCGGCACTCGTCCGCCAAGGGGTTGTCCCCTGCTCTCCCATCAGCCCATCAACTGGGGTCATAATGCAGGCCCTCAACTTTTACCGTATTGCACAGCAGCACAATCCACACTTCTCTATCCAGGCGTACATGAAAACCTTGTGTGACCTACAAGGTGTGAGTACTTTGTGTTCTCCTCGTTCGTAGAAATTTGATGTCTGCCTTAGGTTCAGTTTTACCCATATCTTTCACGTCAATTCTCAATTGCCCTTGACGTCTTCCTACAGATTCTTGCTAAGGTTGACATGCTGATGCATGAAGCCATTGGACGGAGCGACCCTAACTGGTGGCTGATGCATGTCTGTCTGGCATGTACTTACATGCTGAAAGGCAAAGCACCTTTAAGGTTCCAATGACTCTATACAATGGAAGGCAACGACTCACTCAAACGAGTGCTTAAGAAGTTTGCGCAGGACAACTCAGACAATGTACTAGATGATTGCTCACCAACGATCTGCTGAGCTGCCTTCTATGCAAGTTGTGGATAGTGACCGGTACTTGACGAGGGAGTATGTCGACCGCTTTGCAGGCAACTCTGTCAATATGCTGTCAGGTGATGACGAGGTAAGTCTCAGTTGTCATAGCTTGTTATATACTACAAATTAACTCAGTGTTAGGACAACCCATGCGCTGGCTGTTGGAATAACATGAAGGATGATAAAACCAGAAGAATGTCGGGTGTCTTTGATGAGTCTGGAATTTTCATGGCCATCTGTCGCCATGGGTTCTCTCTTGTAATTGCGGACATGGTTCAGTGTCTTTGATGAGTCTGGAATTTTCATGGCCATCTGTCGCCATGGGTTCTCTCTTGTAATTGCGGACATGGTTCAAAGTGGCGAACAGTAAGTGTCGCACTTTACATTGACTATATTGCTAATCATATTACAGGTCGAAGTATCCATTGGCTGTGGTATCCAAGCTTCTTGATGTCTTCAGGAAGGACCTTGGCGGTGGCTACAATATTGGCTGCAGGTTCAAGACGACTCTGAATTGAAGTATACTGGGTCAGTCAGTGCACAAGCTTAACCACACATCCCTTGTTGGGGCCTTTCACAGACATGCACACAAACATTTGTGTCAGCTTGATCATCTCACCACCTACGTCGAAGGTCTCGGACTTGAAGACCTCGAGGGCTGTGAACGAATGTTCTCAAAATCAAATGCGCTCGCATCCTCGGTTCGCTACTCAAGTATTTTTCACCGATGCCAAGCTATTTGCAACTATTTTCAACACACAGATGACTTCGAAGTTTATGCCAACCTCTGTATGTAACAATCCATACTTTATCAAATGTCAACTGATGAATATCTGTAGCTACATTCCTACACAACAACTATAAGCAGGCCCTCAATATTCTGCTCGATGGACAGTCGACACTTCCATGGCTCATGCGTGACCTTGGCATAATGGATGACAGTGTCTTCAAAAGCTGGCTGGCTCATGAACATGATTACCTAATGTCATTGAATGAGGAACTGAAACATGAGACCTTGCAAATGGAATACTGGCAGAAACTCGTCAATTTAGCAGCAAGCAAGTAAGTACTGCTTAATTTTCACTTATAAAACTAACAAAACAAATAGGAATGACCTAGACGCCGCCAACGCACCTTGGAGCATATCCACCCCATCCACTGCATCATTTGGATCATGTGATGTTGCAATGACTATCAGAAATGAAACCGCTCACCGCCATGCCATCGAGAACTATGAGAAAGACCTCAAAATTGTGCAGGAGGTGAGGTGAAGCTTGGGGTGAGTTGTCAATGGACACTGGAAGATACAGAATGGAAGGATGCAGGTCACCTTGTAGCAAACCAGAAATTTCAGCGGGCACTGGATTCCTTGGAAGGTTTGGTAGTTGCTCGGATCTTTGAGCTTTCTAATATGAACCGTGCAGGGACAGGTAAGTCATAATGTTTGTGTGAGCTTACTGCTTACCATAAATTTAGGTTATAAACTACAAAAACATATCGGAAAAGCTTTGCAGGCTCGCTCTGCAGCTATTCAGACAGCCCTTGACCGCTACAATGCTGCAGCGTGGGCACTTTCACCACCTCATCCAACACTTTCATGGGATGAGGTGGTTGAATATGCATTCCTCTCTGACTTCGACCTTCTTCGAGATGCCCGTCAAGATATATCTCAATGTGCCTGGGCCACACCCACCGGCCGCTTGGCCATGGATACATACTTCAAAATGCAATGTACACAAGAAGAGATTCAGCAACTCAATGTTGAGATTAAGAGAATGGTAACGTACTTGCGAGATGAGAATCTCTACCTGCACACCTGCAAGAAACAGCTTCAAACTGTGCATCCCACGCTTGCCCATCAAGTTGGCATTCATCGTAATATTCACACACACTTCACTGAACACCATCTCCGCCGCCTGCATGCCATTGGCAAGTTACTGGGCTTTACAGGGTTGTTGTTGCCAGGGGATAGTACTGAAGATTCACCCGGGGCAAGTGCTAGCGTTCCTGTTGTCTGTATCCCTGCACAGCTGGTAACCACTGTGGTTCCTGTGGTTCCAGATGGTGTGGAAGATGCTATAGAGGATCTAGAAGACGAGGAGGGTGCTGATGCTGATGGGGAAGAGTAGTCGCATGTTCTTGAAGACATTTTGCAGGTTACTTTTGATGCTTAACTCGGCCTTAGTATTGCTTTCCTCTATTGAAAATATGCTTGCAATGGATGCTATACAACTTTTAGTACATACCTACAAAAGTCCGCCATCATATGGTGTGTCCACTGTGGAGATATGTGAGCTCGCTGTTGCCCACAGCGAGCTCGAAGGTTTGAATGATGACGTGGCTTCAGATATTACACCCGGTGCCGGCAGGATCTAAATATGGCAGCAGGCATGCGGGGCACAGCAGCCACTAGCCGACACTGCCCACAGCCTCTAGTAGGTAGCCCTCAGCACCCTCCAAGGGCACACAGTATTGAGTATTTATTCATTTGGGTGTGTAGAGCCAAAAGCTACTCGACTTAGACACACCAGCACACCCAGCTGCCATGTCTAATTAGATCAGGTATGTGGGAACTACAGGTGGGAAAACATTGCTTTTGATGTGTTGAATAAAACCCCAAGAGTGATTTTTGATTGGGTCAAATTTGAGCAAGATTTTATTTTATTTTTGGGCACCCCAAATTGGCGCATTGGTAAATAGTATGTGTATTACTTGTCAAAAACCTGTGCCACTGCATCTGGAATACGTCTGTGAGATTTGTACTGTCTTGAACTAAATTTCTTGACCTGCAGCTGTGCATCAGCAGTCCCAAGTCCCATCCTGTATACATCCATCCACCTGTACATTCAATGTTCCCACCACCGGATGGTTTGGAGTGGCACTGATGCGAATGCTATGGGCATGTTGTCCTTCAAGGTGTCGAACGTGTAATCACAGTTGTTGCGAAGATATTTCTTCACCTGTCCCCAGAAATATTCAATGAAGTTCAACTCACAGTGAAACTTTGGCAAAAAAAATGCACAGGTGGCCCACTGACTTGATGACCTATTGCACCAGGGATTTTTGTTCTTGAAAGTCAGCCTGGAGCTCGAGGATGTGCTTGTGGCAGCAAGTGTCTGCCTTTTGCCAGATCTCAATAGTTTTGGGTGCAGCTACCTTCGCATATCCACTTTTCACGCCGCTTTTGACATCATCTCTGAGAGCCTTCAGATTTTCCTCCAGGTCCGTTCCTTCCAATTCCTCCAAGCTTTCATCCACGTCTGACATCCTTTCATTGTCAGAGGGCTTGTGTTCACCAGCAGTATGCAAGTCAGGCTCCGACCATATGAAGTTGACACCACCATTGTACCCACATTCAGACTCGGACTTGGATTCAGCTGCAATGGGTGGCGACTCTGGTGAGAGGACTGATGGTGCACCATGAGGCGGACACACATTATTGGAGGATGTTCGAGCTTTTCTTGCAAGCCTTGCAGCTCTTGCACGAGCTGCCAGGCTATAATGTCATTTTAATGCACAAGAACAGGATAAGTAGCAGAGACTTCTAATGCAACAACACTGCTAGTGGTTGATGCATCATGCTTTGCTCCATTTGGGAATGTGATGCATTACCTTAGCACAGCCACTCACAGGGTCACATGTTCGCATTTTCAACCACCTACTGTGGGAACTTCTCCACAACACCCAAAACATAGCCCATTTTAGGTATTCTCTTAAATATCAACCTTTCCCACACCCTCCCCATCAATCCCTGGCTCACCACTACACCACAATTAGATATAGCCTCTAGTTAAGTAATAGTATAGGTTATATACACATCATAGAACATAATAAACCGCTTTTTCCCCCTGTTTTTGTACCAATACCTGCTACAGAGCCTCTGTGAGTGTGACCTAATAAAAAACATATCAAAAACTGTTTCGCATTTTTGCCCCTCTGGTATTGTGGTACTCTATAGTGTTTAGAATATGTTTATAAATGTATATGTACCTATCGGAGCCCTCACTTCACCCCCTAGAGCGTCCTATACCATGTTCTATGCTGTACTAGCATAAAATAGAAAATAGCTATGGAAATTTTGATCTTTGGGTATATAGACTTGGAAATATGATCCCCAACATCGCTTCAATAGTATACACAACATATCAGGAGCATAGGTCAACAAGATCAGTCCCTGTGGTGCTATATACTTACCCTCTCTTGGTGGTTCACCCCCTGGGAAAACTTTTCCTGCAGCTCCAGCCCTTCAGGATGGTAGGGTGCCTGTTCCTATTGATATATATATATATTGTAAATCACATAGCTGCATGAGAATAGCAACAGAATCTGTCTGTAGAATAGAACATCTCCTCCTGGCTGCACTACTGCATATTTTCGCATTTTTGAGGTTTTTCACCACATTATCATTGCACAAACTATCCAAGCTGTTTATTTTCTACTTCTAGTACATATATTAAGTCTGTAGTACAGGATATTTGGGTGGTCTACATTCTATTTAGCTCATTTTTAACAAAATCTTCGACATAGATATTAGTATATTCATGTACTAGTAATAAATCTCCAACTTACATTTACTTTGCTTTTCACTCACTTATTTATGAATGGATCTTTCTACAAATTCACAGGTGGTATCATGGGTATGGGACAATCATGTAGCAAGTGGCTAATTACACAGAAGTGTCCTCATGAGACCCTAGATTACTTATCAGTAAATCTCCCTGACATACCCCTGATATCAATACTCTGACATATTCCTGTCTGATCCTTGCCATGAAAAGACTTAATATATGTACTAGAAGTAGAAAATAAACAGCTTGGATAGTTTGTGCAATGATAATGTGGTGAAAAACCTCAAAAATGCGAAAATATGCAGTAGTGCAGCCAGGAGGAGATGTTCTATTCTACAGACAGATTCTGTTGCTATTCTCATGCAGCTATGTGATTTATAATATATATATATCAATAGGAACAGGCACCCTACCATCCTGAAGGGCTGGAGCTGCAGGAAAAGTTTTCCCAGGGGGTGAACCACCAAGAGAGGGTAAGTATATAGCACCACAGGGACTGATCTTGTTGACCTATGCTCCTGATATGTTGTGTATACTATTGAAGCGATGTTGGGGATCATATTTCCAAGTCTATATACCCAAAGCTCAAAATTTCCATAGCTATTTTCTATTTTATGCTAGTACAGCATAGAACATGGTATAGGACGCTCTAGGGGGTGAAGTGAGGGCTCCGATAGGTACATATACATTTATAAACATATTCTAAACACTATAGAGTACCACAATACCAGAGGGGCAAAAATGCGAAACAGTTTTTGATATGTTTTTTATTAGGTCACACTCACAGAGGCTCTGTAGCAGGTATTGGTACAAAAACAAAGGGAAAAAGCGGTTTATTATGTTCTATGATGTGTATATAACCTATACTATTACTTAACTAGAGGCTATATCTAATTGTGGTGTAGTGGTGAGCCAGGGATTGATGGGGAGGGTGTGGGAAAGGTTGATATTTGAGAGAATACCTAAAATGGGCTATGTTTTGGGTGTTGTGGAGAAGTTCCCACAGTAGGTGGTTGAAAATGCGAACATGTGGTCTATGGCCTAGGTGTACTACTTTAGCATGATCTGATGCATCACTGAACATGCTAATGAGCATAGTTAATGCAATACTCATGTCTTGTAGTAAGCAGACTTAATGCATTATACCTACAGGGACTGGTGGAGCTGCTGCTTTCTGGTGCCCATTGGCCATTTTCAAGTAATACTGATCACATCGCAACTTGTTCAAACTTTCAAACATTATTCAAGCAAGCAATGACACCCAGTTCACGATCATCGAAGCTGGTGTACCTTCTGTAGCTAGGATTCGAGTCTCATATTAGGGTTAGGGTTATATCTGTCATTGTTGATGACTCGATTTGGCGCTTGGACGAAAGTAGCGGCCTCTAAGTGAACCACACCATAGGCGCTTCAAGATCAGTAAACCGGTGAGCCACCGATACTCCCAAATGTACAGGAAAGAAGCATTGGGCTTACAAAATACTACAATATCTGAGTCTCACCGGTTTACTGATGCTCACTCATGGATCCAGTGTTCTTCCATATCACGCTGTTACGGCGTGGATCTCATTTCAATTTTGTTGCTTCCATCACTGCTCCCTTTATAAACACCCGTCATGTAGCAGTAGCCCTCTATTCTGTGCACAACGAACCCGCGTGCATCTGGTACTACCATGTACCACAGTCCACTCCACAGCCATATATTGCTTCCACTCGACTCATCTTTCATCATCCATTGTAACGTGCCCTACTTTGCTATGGGGACTATATATAACAATCGCTTGGCGCTTGTGTCTAATTACTTCTGGTTATCGATGGGATGTTACATCAATGATGGCAGGCATGCGTGGTGTGTACTGATTTACTTGCCTATCTGCACGATAACGATGCGCAGATCCCCAATCAACATCAATATTGTCTACGCTACTAGCGCCAGATTTCATGTGGACAGTTTCCCCTATCTGCTTCTATCGATGATCAAAACCCAGAACCATTATCAGCAATCGCTGTGGATCCAGATGTGCATTGCAAGCGACCTGTAGTACTGTAAATGTCGTCGTTGCTCTTCATGCAGTCGTAGTAAGCAGAGTCTGGTTTCACATTCTGTCTTGCAAAACTGACTTTCTTATATAGCAAGACCTAGTCCGCTTTGTGACTACTGTATGCTCAGTGTTACTAGTATGTTTCCGAGCCCTCGATCGTAGTACATCCAAAGTGAATGATCGATTGCTGGCGACCTTGGCATACACGTGGTTTTCCCTGGCACTAGTTTGCCAATTCATATTGGCCCAAACAGACTGCACACTGCATTTTTGCTATTCCAAGGTAGGCAGTTTTCTGGAGTGTAGTGATCTGTCATTGACCGTAGACCTAGAAGCCATTCAAGGTGACGTGTCGAGCAATCTTGATCAACCTCGTTCTCTATCGCATGGGAAACCTTGCTCTTGTTTTAACTTGAGGGTGTATGGCGAGTTGTAAGTGTACCTCTTCGATCCAGCTGAGAATTCCGTGCTGACATTTTGAATCTTGATGTTTCATTTAGGTGTTTACTACGTAGTCTTTCCGTGTTCGAGCCTCTCAATATCTCTCGTGGTGGCTAGGATGGTTGCACTGATCTTAGACATCATTTTCACCGTGAGGGACGCGTGAAGGGCTGGCATGACGTATCTGTTGGCTATCGTTCCATGGTTGGGCATCGCGAGTTACTTCCAGTGAAGTTGCAGTAGCTATTGGTTGGTGATGGCATGGACCATGTTCACATATGTATATTCCCTCATGTCATCCCCACATCCCATGTACATTGGGGATCATCTTTATACATTTTTCTTGGGCACGCTTGGAACAAGACTCTCCTTACAGGATTCAGCTGGCTACTCGTGGTGGTGAAAGCCTGACCCAAATATTCACCCACGTCCATGACAGACCAGTGCACGAGAACGACCCATGCTTGGAACCCATGTTCACTCTCGCCTTCGCATCCCAAACATCGAAATCACACTGGACAGTTGAGTGACTCAACGTAGCAGACAAAAACCACATCCTCAGCTGGTGCGGTCAGCAATGATTCGATGATACAATCGCAGTGGTAATTGTAAGTAGGTCAGTGTGCAATACAAATACGACGAGCGCCTACAGTATGAATGAAAATGCATCCGAGATCTCCGTGTTTCAAAATCCATGCAACTACAATATCTCTAGTGTCCTGGCATCCATCATGTCACGAACAGCAGTCTTGTTCTTGACTTGTGCAATGATATTGTGATCTGACGCGATTCTCTTATACTCCCCACCATGCTGCTGCGCTAGCAAAAGTGCTCCAAAAGGCTCCCCAAGGCGAACGATCAACCTTAACGCTCGCGAGTGAGACGCTGAATTTTTGTACTTCCCACCATGCTGCTGCATGGGCAGAAGTGAGCCAAAAGGCTGTCGAAGGTGAGCGATTAACTTTGATGCTTGCGAGTGAGACTTTGAATTAGCTGGCTTCTTGCCTCTTGGAGAACTGCCGAGAGATCGGTCTGATGCAGACCCAGTTTCATCCATGCTCTGCGTTTCATCTGCAAAGTCAAGTAGCCCGAGATCATGACGATTCCACGGACGGACGAGGAAGAATGTCTGCTGAGTGGGCCGTGCTGACGAGAACTGAATGAGCTTGTCTTCCATGTTGATTAGCAGGTCTTGAAGACCATCTGCCTCAACATCATAAGTGAAACATGTCTGCGGGTCTTGACTACGTCTCTGTCTCAGTGCTGTGAGGGGGAATGCGATGCAAGGCAGTTGCAGCCTGCGGTCTGCGAAACGAGGAGGGTTGAGGTCGGCAAGCTTGGTATACAGTGTCAAAGCCTGCTCCACGAGGGTGGCATTTCGCAGCAACAAGACCGACGTCTGTATGTATTGTTCAGACAAAGATGGCGACGTGAATGGCGGAGATTTGTAAGAGGAAATCTCAGCTGGCAGACAGCTATTGAACTGCGATGATTTGCCGACCCAATCTAGGGCAGAAATGTCGCCCGACTGAGCAATGATCGCCTGCAAGAGGCGACCGAGCGCATTCTACTTCATCTCGCCATAGATGACAGGAAGGTGAATGCCGAAAATGCCAAATAATGAATATCCGATGTCTTCCTGCAAGGTTGTGGTGCGCATCAATGCCCATTGCAATTTCTCGCATGCGCCTGTCATCCCTGGATGGAAAGAGACGAGGGCTTGTGCATCTATGCCTGTCGAATCCTCTAACTCCTTCATGATAGCGGCACACTCCTTGTGGTTGGGAGAGCAGTCGTTGAGATATAAGCTCCAGCCTTGTATGTAGAAGAGAACAACATTAGGAGTGAGGAACTCCTGAACAGTCCATCCTCACGTGTTCCAAACACTGTTTGCGAGTGCGCCTGACTGTGCTGAAGGCGGAACATCCAAAAGGTATATGATCGTAAGAGCTGACTGACGATACCAGACAAACATGGAGTTCACTGATCGTTGGAGCTCAGCATTGTTGTTCTGGTCGATGCAGCAAGTATCGCTCCATGCCCAGCGGTGCCCTGCATCATGAGCAATTTTGCAGAACATATGCAACTTCACCATGGTGCTGACTGCGTCCAAATTGTACATGACCTTGTCCTGGATGTCATGCAGCAGTGGCTCCTTGCTTTCCCACCTATGTGATAACATGGCCCAACTGAAGTACTTCTTGACTGCTTCTTTGATGGGCTCTGTTTGGAGGGATGCATGCATCAGAGATGAAGATAAAATCTCTTTGTACTCTGTGCTGTCCATGAAGGCGTGGATCTGTGCCTCTCGATTGCATAAACGCCCAGTGAAGGTGTTAATTAAACGAAGCGGAGCATTTTCCAGTTTATCATCAATGGCTCGTCGAATAATGTCTTCAACATCAGATGGACTGAGATACTGCTGACGCAGCCCTGCAGAAGGTTTTCATGATTTTCACGTTGATGTATGAGAGGTTCGGGCTTACTTTGTATCTGTGCGCCGGGCGCCTCGTTCAACTTCCTGAGCATGGTTTTGAAAGCTTTGATTGCTTCATCATAGTACTGTGCGCCATGTAGTGCCGCATACTTTAGTTCGTACCTCAGATAAGAAGAAGGGTTGAGTTTGATCATCTGTGCATTGGCAGTATAAGCACAATTGCCACAAAAACGATGAATATTGTGCGCACTTGTTCCGCTGTAGGGAGTATCCCTACGCTAGGCTTGTATCCACTGTTTTTCCGTCCATCCGATGTCCATCCGCATCCTATCCATTCCATCCGATACTCATCCACTTTTCGGATGACATGCGGATACCTTCGGATCTCCTCCTATAGCTCACGCATCCGCTGCATCCATCCTGTCCACGTCCATTCTACCTCATTGGTATGTACTCACACACATTTTCTTGTTACTGACTGAACACAGACATATCCTCTCACACTCAAGTATTTTTCGGATAGCTTATGGCACGGTCTAGACTCGCTACCTATGTATCTATGTTCCTTGAAAATACTGTACCCTATAAGCATGGAGGGTTTCGAAAAATACTTACTTCATGTAACTTCCTCCCACTTTTCCTGCACCCTACCAGAAGATCGCTTTGACCTATACCCACTATCCATCTAACCTTTAATGAACTCCCTTTGACTTTGATTCGCATCCCGTCCGATCCGCAAGTGCCATCCGCTCCATCCGACGAATCTGTATGTTTCGCATCCTATCTGTTTCATCCGCTTTTGCGGATCCTTCATCCTATAGGGTCGCTTTAGACAGAGACTAGTGTTTCCCCAGTAGCAATCCCCTTAAGGGTCGAACGTGCTTGTTTCCAAGCGAGGCAGCAGGCAGCAAAGACCCAACTGTGTAGTAGATTGATTTCACTCCACTGCACTTGTTGTACCCACACCGTGTCATGAAGGGCCTCTACATAGAGGTTTTGTTCTAGATGTGCCTTACTGCGGTGCGCAAAGAGGGACTCGCATGATGGGTCAAGCCCGATTCCTGCCGAATATAGTTCAATAGCCGCCTTGTGATTGCCTGCAATAACAGCCTCATCTCCCTTGGTGAGACATCGCGCGGTACAGTCTTTCTTGAAGACTAAATGACCCCAGAGTGAGTGTTCAGTTCGAGTTGTCTGCAACCCAAAAGCACTCACCGGTAAACCATTCGAGGTAGCTGTCCTTCGCATCTTCATCAATCATGCCCATCATGTATTGATGAGATTTGACAGCTTCAATCACTCGATCAGCGCGGAGGCATGCGTCGCAGCGCCTCTGGTTGACAGTTTGCCATAACAAATCCAAGTTCCAGCCGAAGAGCTGTCCAACACATCATGAATCAGTGAAAGTGTGCTCTTTACCAATGTAGTGACGCACCGCCGTGAAGATCTTCAATCTAGATTCAAAAAGTGCTCTGCGACCGAACAAGTTGGTTACACTGGGAATGATATTGTCGAGTCGATCGGTGGCTTCGCTGTACCGCCCATCCTTGAAAGTGCGCATTGCAAGCCGCACACGTAGATAAAACTGACGAACATGCTCGAGAGTCAGAGAACTCATAAGGTCCAAGATAAAGCTCACATTCAGAACACTGCAGAGAAGCGCATCCGAGCGCTGATATGTGGTGGCGAGGTCTTCAACTCGCCGCGTTGCCTCATTGTGGCAATTGGCATTGAAAATTGCATCAGTCTGGACAAAAATCGAAGTCTTAGTATGACTAACTAACTAACCAACTAAGAAACAGCGAGGACAGTACCTCGATCAATCGTAAAAGATCGGTGGTAATTAGATCATGATCCGAACATACAAAAGCGAGATGGAAAGCTTCCATCGCATCTGAGAGCTGTTTGTTACCACAGAGGGCGATGCCCTTGGAAACGTAGCCCAATAACGAGGGTTGGATGGAAATGGACTGTGCCACCAAGTAAATTTGATGTCAATGCATCACGATAAGCAGCACATCTGACCTTGGCTGAGTCTTGAAGTGCCTTGTCCCACTCGGAGTTTCGCGCCCTTACAACAGGGCGATTGGCATAGGAGTTATGGTTGTTGTCATCCGCGTCGATCTCTTGGGTCAGCAAGTCTTCAGCGGTACACTGAAGGTTCCCAGTAATGCATGCATTGTGAAGTGTCGTGTTTATATCAAGAATCTGCATGAACCAAGCTCATGTTCCCTGATAAGTAGATGAATTGAAGGGAGCTCACGTCAAATAATGAGTGTTTGTCATCACAGCCTGACACTTGTTGCAAAGAATGGGGATTTGCACCATCATTGCCAGAGAGCTCATTGGTGTCATGACTGCGCAGCTACCATGTATCGCAGCCAAAAGCAATATGAATGAACAGACAGGCCACAAAATAATGGGTGATAGCGTACTTCTATCTCCTTGATAGACCAGAGCAACACCTTTCCGTTGTGATCTCCACCGATAAGCAGTTCTCGATTGGGAGAAATCGTGAGACACCAAATGCTTGTGGTGTGTTTGAGCGGCTGACCTATGTGCTGGTGCGTCTTTGTGCTCCACAGCCGCACAGTTGTGTCATCCAAGGCAGTGACGATGAAAGAACCATCAGATGAGATGGCGAGCGTGGAGATGTATTCAGTGTGACCAGTGCAAGGCTGACCAATTTGGTCTCCATTAGATGAGTTCCAGAACTTGACTGTTTTGTCCCAAGACGTGGAGACAAGTTGCTGACCGTCAGGCGACCACACGATCATTCGAACCAAATGTTGGTGAGCGTTGATTTTGAGAAGAAGCATGGCGTTGTAGGTTCCCCAAACCAGAATCGTACAGTCCCATGATCCGGAGGCTAATTTCAGCCCATCTGGGCTGAATGCGACACTGCACAACGAAGCATGATGACCTTTGAGTGTTGTGAGGACACCGCCAGTCTCTCCATCCCATAAAACAACAGTGAAATCACTGGACCCACTTGCGAGTCTCTTGCCATCAGGGGAGAAGCACACCAAGTGCACCTCGTCTGTATGCTTCACCAGTGGATCGAATACCGTCTGCTTGCTCTCAACGTCCCAGATGATGATGGTTCTATCAGCTCCACTGCTTGCGATTTGCTTGTTGTCTGGTGATATCGCCACTGATTTCACCCTGTCCTTGTGTCCCTTGAATGGCGCCCCTACCGATGCTCCCATCTCCATGTCCCAAATTCGCAGGGTTTTATCGAGTGAACTAGTGATGACCCGTCGACTATCATTGAAGAATGCGAATCCTGTCACGCCCTTTGTATGTCCTTGTATCATTCGCATTGGCGTCAGTTGCTCTTCCGTTGTCTGCGCCAGCACAGGATGTCTTCTCAAAGTGAGATCAGCTTCTCTTGCTGCATCAGGCATGTCTTCGAAGAAATCTACGATGTTGTTCCAGAAGATATGATAGTCAAAGTCTCCGTCCACTGTGTGCCAGGAGGTGAGGTTGGAAAGTGCAAATCGAATCTGTAGAATTCATTTAACTACACAAGTAATAGAGACAAGGGTTGATGCTTACTTGACAAGCTGCATACGTGATTGCGCGAGGAGTCACCTTCCTCATACCTATGATAGAGGCAACACATGTCTTCACTTTAGCCTGATCGGATCATCTCTGAGCGCGCCAGTTGTTCTCAATAATGTCGGCACCCTCACCCTCACCATCCACTTCATTGGCAGATGAGGGAGATGTAAAGATGGCTTTTAACCCCTGCAATGCGATGAGCTATGGATCAGTTAGAAAATTCAGGCCACTCACCATAACCAGCAGCCTCGACTTGAAAAGACTGCGCTCCAGATTCTTGGCGTCAGCTTCATAGTTCTCATACATGAATGACGGCCATGAATTCTCAGAAACGATAAAAGCGATTGTACGGTCATGAATGCCAGCCTTAACACTGGAAGAAATATCAACATCAAGTAAGTGACGACTCAGATCATGACATACACTGGGTCCTCCCAGCGCCATTCTGCTGGGCAGAGCAGTTTACCGCACGCATCGCTCGCGAAACCTCGATGGTGCTTGTCGTCGGTCCTTATGAGTGGAGTTGGACAGTACTCAATATTTACCCAAGAAGCAATGAGGTCTTTGAGAGTTCCCGTGTCATCGCCACAAGCTGAGTCTGCACCTCGCTTGAGCTACATTGAAATGAGCAAAATGAGTGAAATGAGCAAGACGTGTGACAAAATGTTTTGAAGAACCTGTCTTAGCGTGTCCTCTGTATCTTCATGGTCGAGACATGCCAGCTTGTCGTGAACCCAAGGCAGTGCCTTGGCAAGTTCGATGTAGCCATGTTGAAGGCGGTCTTGTCTGTTCACTTTGTTAAACAAGCATAGCAACTCGTACAACCATAGACACTTACTCCAGAGTGGCGTCGCTGCCACTTTCTTCACAATGTCAGTCATTTTCGGCAATAAGATCCTCTATGGGAGTGTAAAGGTCAACCATACGACGGATTGCCCGTCCCTGTGACACATAATAAATTGTCTTCCTACAATGAATCATTAGTTCTGGCTAACATCAAACACATGCACACCTTTTCTTTGTCGCCTTGTCCTGCTTCAACATTTCAACCTCCGACATGAGGGAGGCGATCTGTCGTTTCGCCCTGGCACGAGGGGAAGTCGGGACACGCAGGGAGACATTCGGAGGCTGGGGACTGCCCGGGGCGCGCACAGATTCCGACATACCGGATAAGCTTGACAAATGAGCAAAGATTTTGGGAGGAGAGGTGCAGAGAGGGTGTGGAAAAGTGAATGTGAGGGTGAAAGAGCCTACGAACATGTCTTATATGCCTGTGGTCTACGTCATTGACTCATCTGAAAGTAACCTAGCCTAGTCTACGTCAATCACTTGTCTGAAAGCAGCCTAGCAGCAATTAGCTCATGTTCTAAAGTCTCTTTTTGGGTAGTCCTGGGAACTGCCGTTTGCTAATTACAAAAGGGTTCTTTCCACCGAGCATTTCTGGGCCGTTCCCTGAGGATAGTCGCATGCCCACTAGGGTGACCAAGCCTGAAGGATCCTGGAGTGGATTCCATTGGGCAACGATGCATCTGGCCATCGGCATGATTGCTGTGACAACAATGACTACATACACTGTGCGTGAGTGATGATGGAATTGAAAAGCGGGAGTAGACGTACGTTCTGAGCTGAATGTTTTCTTGAGCAATGAATCTTTTACTGTAGTTCATCAAGAGCCTTGGCTTCACGTGCAAGCCCATCAAGATCGTTCATGTGTCCGTGGTGTCATTGGAACCCGAGACGATGTGAGTCCCATCTGGTGAGAACGAATTTCACCTGTAAATGTATGAATAAGTGTCAAGTCAGAAGCGCGCATGAATGCTTACCCGTACAGTGAATGAAGATGGCTACGTCCCGAAGGGTTTGGTCCCGGAAGTTTTGCATGAGCCTATCCAACACGTTGTTGTACCGTTGAATTGTGTCATTTGTTTCCAAAAGGACATTTTTTGTGAGTCTTTCCCCCTATGATGATGCAGGAATCAGAATGAGCAAAATGAATAACTCATTGATGACTCACAGAAGTTCTTCTTGTCCGAATAATCCCTGATAAAATGGGCACATTCAAGGGTTTGCTGAGAGATCTGTCCCAGAATAGGGCTCATCGACGGAATCTGACCGAGGATCTCATCTTGAATCATGAAGCTGTAAACTTGACCCAGTTTCTGGAGAAGGTCAAGTACTGCTTTGTCACGATCCGCTTGAGCAAGCACAATCTACAAAGGTAACCCCTGAGCAGGAGACTGGAATGGCAGCGAAACCAAACATACCTTTGCTGCACAGGACAACATGCCGAGTGCCATTGATGTACCTGCGGAATGGGATTAATTCGGTCCGGAACGAGAGGAGGAACCCATACCTCTGTGATCTTGCCGATAACATTGTCGAATATCTTGAGGGGTAACATGTTCGGGCAGCTGCCAAGTCAATTGAGAAGGCTCGCCCAACGAACCATGCTAGCATCATGGTTGGCTGTCAGAATCATGCCCAAGGAACATCTCCCACATGCCCACCAGTGTTTGTGAGATGCCACTGTAGCTGGAAATGGTGACTAGGTCAAAATCAGGATCATTTGTGAAATAAGTCGCAGGTTATGCTGTACCTCCGGTACTATGCGAGTAGGATCAGAAGTGATGCAATTTCCCGAGGCTGAAGAGATGCGCGAGAAAGGTAAGACAGGAAGATATGAGCAGTATTCACCATCATGGTTCTGCCAGTCACGTCATTGGCCTCAACAGAATTTGTCAGCTAGAAAGCTCAGGCTGTGAGAGAATCAGTTGAGAGTGACTGTGACGTCTAATGTTTAACGGTAAGATAGGACGTATCGGATTCTAGCAAGGAGAGATGGGTAAGAAGTAAGGACAGAATAAATGAGAGTCAGGGGATAATATAATCTCAAAAAGAGAGGTCATCAGACACTTCCTCAATCATTTCCACATCAAACTCATCGTCAAGATCATCATCATCTTCCGTGTCAAGTTCATCTTCCCCAATTCCATCACATTTGTTGTCTGAAACCTCTTCACCAACTTGGTTGACATCCATCTGTTTCGTCATCGTCATCTTCTTTGTGGGCCCTCGCCATCGGTCTTGCCTTGGTCAATGTCCATACCTTCCAAGTTCACTGGTGCTGTTGACTGGAGGCCAGAACAGTCTCTAACCATCCTCCGCAAAGCTACTGGGTGGCCTACACCTAAGTGCGTATAATGCAAGAACATGTTGCGATCAACAAAACTAGCTCAAAC